>NW_021319375.1:401730-474888 GCF_001605985.2 Dendrobium catenatum
CTCTCTGTTGCTTAAACCCTCCATGTGAAGGAATTGCTGTTTACTTGCAAAAAAAGATCAAGTTTTCATTTCTTCATCTTATTGTTTGGTCATTTCCATTGTTTTGAGCCACTTAAATGATATTCATAGTTTGGTTTTAATCTGATGAATAGCTTTCTTCTGATTTCTAATTTTATTTAGAAAATTTACTTGAGTTGATAGATTTGTTATGCTTTATAATTTTCCTCTAGGTGATTTCTGTTGCATGCCAAACTCTAATGTCATGCTTTTTTCTCAGGTTTTCTACAACTTTTAATGAGTTCTTCGAATTCATCTGTCGCCAAAATTAGGCCGCAGCATACCTATGTTATCTGCCATTATCATCTCAAATATGTCTTGTCTACTTGCCACCGAGGACTGGTGTCAACCTAACAATGGAAAGTAGTTTTATAGGTGCATTTATAATCAAAGTGAGGATGATTGCAATTTCTTTAAATGTGTGGATGAGCAAGATGAGCCATCTTATGTCACACATTATGAATTTAAGGCATCTGACCGAAGGATTGCTGAGAAGCTTAACTTGATTCTCCCGACGATGAAAGTTTTTGCAGTGATGATTTTTATCGACATTACAATCCGAGTTTATTTTGGCTAGCTATGTTGTATCTTAACTGTTTTTATATCATGTTTTGTAGCGTTATGTAGTATCTTAAATGTTTCTGTGGAATGCAAAGGAAAATGTAATGTTGTTTGGCGAAATTATGTATTTTCTACTTATGTTGTATGAAAAGAGATGATGTATTTTCAGTTTTTTGTGGAATGAACAAAAATTTGGTATTCACTCCTTTGTTGGAATGTAAAGTTTTGATTTGAATGTTGGCTTAAGCTGGTTATATACCATGAGAAGTGCGAAGGAAAGCCGAGGAAGCGAAGGGTCTGCCGAGCTAAATTGAAAACCGAGCGACTGTAGGAATTTTGTTAATTTTTGAAACCATTGCCGCGGAGACTGTTTAAGACCGTAAATGGATTTTTGTAGCTTGCAGACGTATTTCGGACGAGCGTTATCCTCAAATCCTCGTGGTTGCTTCATGTACACTTCGTCGTCGAGGTCGCCATGCAGGAAGGCGTTTGAGACGTCTAGCTGCTTTATAGGCCAATTTCGAGTTAGAGCAACTGTCAAAAGCATTCGAATAGTTACCATTTTGGCGACCGGACTAAAGGTTTCAGTGAAGTTGATGCCGAGTTCTTGCGAGCAGCCTTGTGCCACAAGTCTTGCTTTGTGCTGTAGAATGGAGCCGTCGGTGTTCAGCTTCGTCTTAAATGTCCATTTGCTGCCCAAGACAGGTTTGTCTGTCGGATGAGGTACCAAAGTCCATGTGCCGTTGTTTTGAAGTGCTTTAAATTCTGATGTCATTGCTGAACGCCAATGAGCATGTTGAACGGCTTCATTGAATGATACAGGCGTGGGATTCTTTGCTAGCAGTGTGAACATTTTCTTTGGCTTGGAGATGCCCGAGCGAAGTCTGGTCTGCATCGGATGTCGAGAGGTTGAAGCCTGAGGAAGGCAAACGGTTGATTAGGTAATTTGCCGTGGAGACCGCCTCGACCCAGAAAGAATTCGGCATGCTTGCTGCGTGAAGAAGGGTACGAGTGAGTTCAATGAGATGCCTGTGTTTTCTCTCCGCCGTTCCGTTCTGTTCGGGAGTATGGGGGCAGCTCATTTGATGAGTGATGCCCTGTTGAAGTAAGAAGTCATGAAAAACCGAGCTGTTGTATTCTCCCCCTCCGTCAGTGCGCAGAGTTTGAATTTTGGAATTAAACTTGGTGTTAACTAAAACACAGAATTGCTGAAATTTTGTGAAGACTTCAGCCTTTGTTTGTAAGAGATAAAGCCACGTGAAACGAGTGAAGTCATCAACAAATATAACGTAAAAACGAAACCCGTTAAACGAAAGAGAGGGAGAGGGCCCCCAGACGTCCGAATGGACTAACTGAAAGGGTTTATTACAGACAGAGATACTACGAGCAAAGGTTTGTTTGTGACTTTTTGAAACATTACAAGAAATGCAAACATTATTATGTGAATCTAGACGTATTTCTGGTATTTGTTGGGCAAGATGTTGAATCTTGCGGTCTTGAGGGTGACCGAGACGTGCGTGCCACGAGGTTCTCTGAGTTGGAGCCGAATGAAGAGCAGTTTCTTCACGGTTGATAGGGAGTTTGATGTGGTAAAGGCCATTGCGAATTGGTCCCCTGAGAAGCACCTGGTTGTCCTGTAAATGCTTAATAACAAACTCATGAGCCGTGAAAGAAATCGAGATATTGTTATTGGAGGTTAATTTTGAAACAGAGAGGAGATTATGAGAGATTGAGGGTACGTGCAGAATGTTTTTCAAGTTGAGCTTACTGTTGGAGTCAGGTAGAGGAAGAATGCCCTGACCCGAATTCGCTATGGAGAGATTGCTTCCATTTGCAATAGAAATTGAGTCGAATCCGTTGTAAGGCGTGGACTGTTGCAGATTATTGATGTCCGCTGTGAGGTGAGAGGACGCTCCTGAGTCCAAAATCCAATCGCTGGTAGCAGCTTGTTGTTGTTGCGCAGTGAGAGCCCTCTGGTTGGTAGGTGGCGCGTAGCTAAGGTTACACCGATGCCAGCAGTTTATCGCCGAGTGACCCATTTTTCCGCAGATTTGACATTGAGGTCGCTGCGATTGGTTTCTTGGATTTGCTTGAGAGTCCGAAGCGGACGGACGAGTGGATTCAGGAACAGAGGATCGAGCATTTGGCCTGCCGCGAAACTTGGAAGATCTTGATCGGTAGTTTTGGCTGCGATTTGTGAAGAGAGCCATAGATTCAGGGTGAAGATTTTCTTGAGCTTGTTGATGCTGAATGTTTATCTCTTCGCTGCTTAGAAGGGAGTATAGATCGTCCAAATTGATTGGGTGCAAAGACGTCCGAATGGCAGTTTTGAAGGGATTGTACGCCGTTGGCAGACCGTTTAGGATATAAAGAACTATATCCTCGGTATCGACTGAGGATCCGGCGGCCGCGATGTTGTCTACTATCTTCTTGATTTGATCCAGGTACTGATGCATCGTCCGGTCTCTCATTTGCACTTGATGAAGCTCGTTCTTGAGCTGTATTACCCGGGACCGGTTTGTAGGTTGAAGACGGCGTTCGAGTGTCGTCCAAACGTCGTGGGCTGTGCGGAGAGAGATGACATAAGGGAGGATGGAGGAGGAGATTGTTGAAAACAGGGCGGACACAAGATTCCGATCAATCAGGTTCCAGCGATGTCGCTCGGATTCGTCTGTCTCGAGTGGGCAGGTGGATTGGCCGGTCAGGTGTTCGTCAAACCCATTTGCGGCGAAATGCTGAAAGAGTTGAAGCCTCCATATTGAATAATTTTCAAATGTAAGAGAGTTAGGGACAAGATTCTTGATGTTTGAAATCAAGAACTTGAGATGAGGCGGTATGAGGAGATCGGTCTCTCTGTTGGAGACCGCCGATACGTTCCGTTGAGAGCCTGCCGAGTCTTCTTCCGCCATGAGGAATCAAGAAATGCTGAGAGAGCTTTTGAGCTCTGATACCATGAGAAGTGCGAAGGAAAGCCGAGGAAGCGAAGGGAAAGACGTAGAGGAAGAAGAAATGTATTATTACTGTGTTGTCTTATTACAGGATACATAGCTATTTATAGGAAATGTACAACTGTTTTGAACATAAGAATATTCCAGATACACGTATATGTTTATTACCTTAACAGTTAAACTGCTATACTTATTGTCTTTATTTGATATTCACTCCTTTGGTGGAAAGTAAAGCTATGAATTTTATCTTTCTTTTGCAAAGTTTGAGAATTAGACTTTAAAATTGGCTTCGGTTTGAGATACATAAGCAGCCCACGTCCAGTTGTGACCGAAATCAGCCATAAGACTATTTATCTTAACAATTATCAAAACAGAAGCTCCAATTAGAGAATATTTACGCACGATTTTCTTCAAATATCTATTTTGAACAACAAAAAATTACATTCAATATGACATTTAATTTAACAACAATTTCCTATAGTCAAAATGAACTTTAATTTAAACTTATAGGTTAAAAGTGTCTAATATGAAATTAGTGCAGATTTTTAAAAGCAGAAAAAACATTCACAATCAGGTCAAGATCATTCTTCCCAAACTAATATTAAATTAGTGCAGAGTTTTAAAAGCATGAAATACATTCATAATAAGGGAGAGCTTTCTTCCCAAACTAATATGAAATGAGTGCCCTGGAAGTCGTGAAGAGGGTGAGAGCTTTCTCCCTACAGAAAATACTTTAAATAGCATAGTTACCTGCTAGAGTATTCGGCAGGAAGAAAGACATCATCAAGTATGCGGTAGACGGAGTGGTAAAAATGAGGTAAATTAAGAATTTGAGTGATATAAATGTAATATTAGTATTTGAGGTGTTAGATATGTAAAATAATAATAATATAGTGGTATGTAGGTAAATTTCTCATTTTATTTATGTATGACTTGGTGATCCCTTTATATATAAATATTTTCTTCTTTCTGAAATCTAAATAGTTCATTTTAATTTCTTATTGATTATTCTAAATGAAACAATTATTGAATTATTATTTAATTTTGATTTTATGTTTTTGAGTTTGCAAAAACAAAATAAATTTTAATGATCAGTCATCTTTAATCTATGAATTTTATTTTTTTTTGCATTTTCATCGACCTTCACATTGATTTTGTTTATGGATTTATTTATTTTTTGGGACATGCTAACTTCTTATCTGGAAGAAGTGGAAGTGGAAGTAGAAGCAACGACTCTCATCTGGAAGAAAAATTTTATTGTCATTGCACCTAGTTATAATTTGAACTCATTAATTTGATGAGATAAAAAAAGGAAAACTAATCTTTAATGCACAACATTTTCTATCCTGCATTACTGCTCTTAATTCTTGCTTTACAAGAGTTAAATTAAAATGAGAAGAATAAGGTTTTGTTTGGGACGACTTTGTTACTGCTTCTTAAACCGACTTTCTAGTATAAAAATTAAAATTTTTATAACAAAAATTGGTTTTAAGAAGTAATAAAAACTTCATTAAAAATCATCCAAATGAAAACATCATTACAATTTATTAACAGATTTACCATTAACAAATGAAAAGATTTTGAGCTCGTAATTTTAAATATTTCTCCTTGTAAATTTATCATCAACAATTTTTTGAAAAACACCATCGTGATATTATTTCATTACGGCATTTGTAGTTAACAATTCTTTTTTCTTTTCAAGTGACTGATTAATTCAATAATTCGATCCAATAACACACCAACTGATTCTCTAAATTTCTTTAAAGCGTCTAACTATTTGAGAACAAGACTGCAAATGAGTCGAGTCAAATTCAAGTCATACCTAATTCAAACTTTACTCATGCAGTCAAACATTAGTTTGTTATTGTAAGAACCCATAAACAAGTTGGTACAATTAGCCGATACACATAAATAGCTTGAATTTTCTTGAGCTCGGCTCAAGAGCTAATTAAAACTTACTCTAGCTAGTTAAAATTTGCAGAAGCTAGCACATGTTTCTTACACCTCCTCAAAAAAAAAAATAATAATAACCAATGAAAAATATAAATTTATTATTTTTATGCTCAGCTTTCTTTTTCTATAATAAATTTGTATTTTAAAAAAATGTCAACTATACTATCACAACTAAAAGAGCAAAAAAAAAAAAAAAAACAAATTTATTATAGGAAAAGAAAGCTGAGCATAAAAATAATAAATTTATATTTGTCTTACTAAAAGGAATCCCCCAAGTTTAAAATACCTGATTTGTCACAACTTTTAAGCTAAACCATGATTGAATGCATATTTCTCAAGGCTGCCTACTTTGAAGTGGCTAATAGAAGATGATCGACTCCTCCAAAGCTCTGTTTGATACCACTAATCCTATTGTAGTGCTACACAGAATCAAAAGAAGAGAACAATCTCAAATCTGACCATAATGAAGTCAGATCTCAAATCAACATTAAAGATCCGCAGCATCAGGTTTCCAATTTCTGCCGGGAAGTTGCTACAATACAGACACAAGAGAGAGAGAGAGAGAGAGAGAGAGAGAGAGAGAGAGAGAGAGAGAGAGAGAGAGAGTTCAAAAAAGTTCGACAAAAACCAGTGGCACCTTGTCACTTCAGTAGGTAACAAGTCACCCTAAATAGAATGATATATGTATAGAATTGAATTGTTTTCAGTTGCCAATGTAAGGGATTGTATTATAAAATACTAATTTACAAAAACCCATTTACAAGAAAAAAATGATGTATTTTCCATTAAATAACAATTTTCTATGGAATTCAAATAGTGCAGGACGATCAACAATGACTTTACCTCTAAACAAAACTCCCAATTCCTATTAAGGAAAAGTTTGTAGCTTCTACAGGAAATTCCCAACACTCACAATGACTGTCACATCAACACTTTCGATAAGTCTATCCAAGATGGAAACTTATCAAGAATAGATGATATGACAATCATTGAAGCATTCCATATAAAATATTTTCTAAGGGAATAATATTCCTAATAGAAATTGGCATATATACATGGACTTAATAAGAGTTCGTTGATATTCTCATTAGTGGGCCAAAAAAATTACCATGGGAAAATTTCAATCCTTTGTAATCCATCTACAACCACGGATTTCATATCCACCAAAATTATGATCGCTACTACTTTCTCCACCATTGCCAGCACTGTTATAACCAAACTTTCTATGATGCCTTCTTCCCTTGGAAACACTACTGTCACTTACAGTACCGTTCAAAAGTGGATCATCTATACCATGAATAACTCTCCTAGAAGGTGATGAGGACCCTTGGCACTATCATCCTTGATTCTCCTACTATCCTTCTCCTGTGAGATTGTTGTACCAAATGCATATAGCTATTGGTGGTGTTTCAAGGGGTGAAGAAGCCGAGCGCAAAGGTTCCGTTTGCAAAGATGAGGTTTTCTCCATTCGAGAGTGGATGAGATGGAGTAAGGATGTCTATGGCAAGGAAGATGGAGAAGAAGAAAAAGGTGAAGAAGAAGGTTCAGTAGAGGTTCGGGATGATCGGCTCTCTCATCATCTCCGAATTTTCTTAATGCTGCAAAGAGCGTTTAAATGTCCATAAATAAAATTTTAAACGAAATTGAAAAAAAAAAAAAAGTATGTATAAATTTATAGATTTATTTAAAATAAGTAGCTGAATAATAATGTAGTAAAAATAGAATTTTTATTAGATAAGGAATAAAATAGAAAATTTAATATGTTTTAATTGATATATATATATATATATTACTATTATTTCTATATATTATAACTATATATGAATTTTTATGAGAGGTAGCTGTGAATAAAATAAATTTTTTTAATTTCTATATTAAGAAAAAAAAACTTTCCTAAAATAATTTCAAACTATTCTTAACAACAAGAGTATTTTAAAATATAATTAACAATTTCCTTTTAATATAAAAGCTTACAAAACCAAGGTTGATGAAAATCGGACCGGACAACAACCGAAGAAGAAGGTTACGTTTTTGACGGATTCAACGGTCTTAAATCGGGGTCAAACGGATGACGTAATAAATAATAAATATTATTAAAATATTTAATTAAATTAACATAATATAATGTTATCATTCAAGTGTTTGAGACAAAAAATTAAATATAAAAATATATAAGATGACTATAAATTTATATAGTTAAGTAAACAGAAATTATTTTAAAATCTCACATAAAAGAAAAAAAATTTAAAATCTCATAATTATAAAGATTTACACTTAAAAAATATGATAATTTTATAATTTAAATATTTTTCGAAATTTATTTTATAAATTTATATCTTAAATAATTAATAAATAATTAAATACATAAAATTATTAATGATAAATTATTTTTATAGAATATAAATAAATAAATGTTTATTATTAACTAATAAATAAGTACATTTACATAAAAAATAATTAATTAAAAAGTATTTTTAAAAATAATTTTGTATGCATTATATATGTTATGAGCTCATTCACATCTCTACTCTTTTCTTTAGTCCCACATCACTTAGAAAGAGTTCTTTGCTAGTGTTTATATAGCATTTTGAGTTTTTTTGGTGTTAAGAGCTCACATGGTACCACCACTCCATGTAAAATGCTTTATGATGGTTTAGAGATAAATGTTTGTAATAAAAGATACATTATTATTAATTTAAAATTGTTCAATATATGATTATTTATTTATTTAAAAAAATATTTAAAATTTTTTGAATTTGAACCGGCCGGTTCAAAATAACCGCGCCCGGTTTGCCGGTTGAACTGGCGGTTTTCAGTCCTTCTCCTGCGAGATTGCGATACCAAATGCCTATATAGTTGTTGGTGGTGTTTGGAGGGGTGAAGAAGCTGAGCGCAAAGGTTCCGTTTGCGGAGATGAGGTTTTCTCCATACGAGAGTGGATGAGATGGAGTAAGGATGTCTGTGGAGTAGGAGATGGAGAAGAAGAAGAAGAACGTGATGAAAATGTTCGGGATAATCGGCTCTCTCATCATCTCCGAATTTTTCTAATGCTGCAAAGAGCGTTTAAATATCCATAAATAAATTTTTAAAACGAAACTGAAAAAAATAAAGTATGTATAAATTTATAGATTTATTTCAAATAAGTAGCTGAATAATAATGTAGTAAAAATTGAATTTTTATTAGATAAGGAATAAAATAGAAAATTTAATGTGTTTTAATTGATATATGTATATATGAATTTTTATGAGAGGTAGTGTAAATAAAAAATAATTAATTTCTAAATAAAAAAAAAACTTTCCTAAAAATAATTCAAAATTCTTAACAACAAGAGTAATTTATAAAATTTAATTAACAAATTCCTTTTAAATAAAAGCTTACAAAACTATTTCAATTTTTTTATTCGGCTGGCCCGACCCGTCTCTGTCGTAATTTTTTTAGTATGGGATACGGAGAAGTATAATAAGAAGGTTCGAAGGACGATTTTCTTGGTATTTTTTGGGTTTTGCTAACACTTCAATTATCCAAAGAGTTCTTTTCAACTATAATTAGGGTTGAGAGCTCAGCTTGAAGATCGTAAATCAGTTCAAATCAAGTGAGCCGAAAGTAAGAATCAGACTTTATTTCGAGTCATTGGTGGAATGTCTAAGGTTTCATTTGGGAAAACTTTCTTAATGCTTTCCAAAACAGTTTTTGAACTAAAAAAATTCTTGAATCATAATTTTTGGACTAAAAAACAATTTTAGAAAGCAATGATAAAACTGTCCCAAACGAAGCCTAAGACTAGCTCAAGATTAGCTTGACTTTAATTATAATATATTTCTCATACTTATTAATATTTAGAGAAAATTAATGTTATAAAAGGGATTGCTTTAAAAGGGATCAAATAACCATTAAGACCTTTGACTAGGAAAAGGTGGTCGTTTATTATTATTATTATTATTTACTCATGGACTGCTTGATAATAAAGTGCATAGTATTTTTTGAATATTCAAAGAGTTGATTAGTTAATGTTTTTTGAATTTTTTTTTTTTTAGTTGAGGAGAAAAGAGATTTTATTTCACCCATTCATTTGATAGACCAGACATTGATAGTTAGTAATTTTGGGTTAGCCAATTTTTTTGGTTGATGGTAGATTGATGTTGATTTTATAATATTTTTGTGACATCAAAAGAGATGCCCGTAAGTGTGGCTTGAAATTTTGGTTTCATTTGCGACAGTTTTTTTATTGCTTTTTAAAACATATTTTTTATACAAATTTTTTTTTAAAAAACTAAAAATTTTTGTACTAAAAAGCAACAAGAAAGTTGTCCTAAATGAAGCCTTTGTTTGACTCTTTTTTGTTTGAACCGTTTAGAATAAATTATAGATGTAGAAAAAATTTTATTTGGATTGTGTGTATTAGGGCTTTGTTTCAATGTCTTGTAGAGTTATTAAACATTTACAGTTTTTCTGCAACTCCTTTTTGACTAATAAACTTGGAGCTCGCTCAATGAAAATGAGCTAGTCGTCGTAATTTTTGAGATAGACTGGATCAAAAGGCTCCATTCAAGCTAGCACATTTCCTTTGTTTTAACTTAATTTCAAATATTATATTTTTTTTATTTTAGATTTTTATGCATTGTTTATGAAAGTCCTCTAATGTGCAAATGTTGTAAGAAATGAATGGGATGGGAGCTTTGGTTGTGTTAATTGCTTTCAAAACTTGGAAGTCCCATTCTATTTGGAGGTGGATGGTCACTATGCATGGCTTAGAGATAGACAAACAAAAAAGTTATGGCCATGTAAAATGTATAAAGTATAATTACATAAGCTGTACTCAATATAATGATATCAACTAACTCTGATTCTGAAGGCTTTGTCATATATTTGATCTAAACTACAGAATTAACAAAGCAAATAGGTTACTTCGTCTTAGCGGCCTGTGATAGTTGAAACAGAAAGGTCATTGGAAGCATTTACATGTAAGTTTAATGGCCATTCAGATTCTGAAGCATTTTTCTTTGTAAAAAATGCAGGTTGTTTAACGTGCTTGAAGTGTAAACTTACATTGCTAAGCATGGTGACAGCATCGGTCATATTAGGGCGATCGTCCGGGCTCTCTTGTACACACAGAAGCGCGACGTAGATGCATCTTTCCACCTCATCATGTCGAAATTTGTTATCTAATGCAGGATCCACAAAGTCCATCCAAGTTCCTTCTTTCCATAAATCCCAAGCCTAAATTAAGCAACATTATTTTAATTTTCATAATCTCTGTTAGATTTCAAGATAATTGCTCGAAAGAAGAAGAAAAAGGAAAGAGAAAAGATATTCACTCACATACGCAAGAAGATTGTAACAAGAACCAATTTGACGAAAACCAGCACTTCTTTTCCCACTTACAATCTCAAGAAGCAGGACTCCGAAGCTGAATGCATCCGACTTAACAGAGAATAGACCCTCATAAGCGTATTCTGGAGACATATAACCACTAAATATGTGGTAAAATAAAACTAATTACCATCCAAAGCATTCAATTGAAGTCCTATTTTGACAACCGGGTTTTTACACCCAGGTGTCGGGTCGAGTTCAAGTATAACCCGAAACTGACCGGTTCAAACGGGACGGCTCTAACCAGACCTGGTTATGTAAACAGGTCAGAAATCCGGATCCGGACCGACCCGATGGGTCAACCCGAACCTGACCCATTTTTTCAAACAAGTCGAATTCGGGAACCTCAGCCCGACCCGAACAGTTTTGAAATCAGTCGGGTCGGATTCAAGTCGGATTTTCGTGTCGTGTCAAATTTTGACACCTCCAATGTGGAGCTAAAAAATATATAAAAGATGTTGATTTTGGTTTTGATAAAAAAAAAAAAACTTGTTTTAAATGTATGTTCCACTTACAAGCAACCAAATGAGACCAAATCAAAATTTGTTTTAAAAACAAGGGATAAGTATTCATAAACATACTAGGTGCCAACAATCCTTCGAGTCTTTGCTTGGCTTTCATTAGCATCAAAAATTCTTGCTAAGCCAAAATCTGAGATTTTAGGATTCATATCAGCATCCAAGAGAATGTTGCTTGCCTTTAAATCTCGATGAATGACTCTTAATCTAGAGTGCTTATGAAGATAAATAAGCCCCTGAGCTATTCCTTCAATTATTTGGAAACGTTTTGTCCAATCTAATTTCACTCCCTGTTCAACATCTGAAGAAAATAGAACATAATTAGCACTTCCAGTAAAACAATAGGAGAATTATATATTTTGATTACTAGACAAGATTTATGATTTATTCCTTCATAACTTGATGTGAACTTACTGAAAAGAAAGACATCCAAACTTTTATTAGGCATGAACTCATATATCAGCATCTTCTCTTCGCCATGAATACAACATCCTAATAATCTTACTAAATTCCTGTGTTGAAGTTTAGCAATTAATAAAATTTCATTCTTGAACTCCTCGAATCCTTGCCCTGATCTTGTAGACAGCCTTTTGATCGCTACATCTTGTCCTTCTGGTAATTTTCCCTGAAATTATATCAAATATAAGAGCATTTGCACATCACATATCAATATCACAATGCACTGAAGAGTTCCACATTGCATTGAAAAAGTTTCTATAGATGTTACCTTATAAACAGGTCCAAAACCACCTTCTCCAAGCTTGTTAATATCTGAAAAGTTGTTTGTAGCACTCACAACTTGAACAAATTTAAAGAATGATATTTCTGAATTCCCTTCTTTATTGGCTTCATGCATAATTTCATGACCCCAATTTACAGAGGAAACTGATTGTTCCTCTTCTTCTTGGAATTAAGAAAAAAAAAAGTTTAGTTTTTTATATGTATATATATAGTATAATCAAAGTAAAATAAGAATATTTCAAAAACTTACTTCTGCGTTTCCGTCTCCTTATCACAAGTATCAAAAATATTAGAAGCAACAATACAGAAGCTGCTGGCATTGTGACAAAAATCCATGTCTTTTTCTTGCCCCTCCCTGTTATTCACAAAAGTAGTGAAGTATGAAGTCAAAAAAATGTGTCAATATTTATGTGCTGGAAAAAGGAAATTGGAAAAAGAACTTGTAATAAAATAGCTTCTTTTGACAGCTCAAGCAATCTTTGTATTGTGGATGCCACCTGTATTTATAGGTGAGCATCCTTTTTTAAGTTTCTTTGGTAGTACATTAGAATTTTATTAATATTGTTAGATAGATTTTCCCCTTCACTTCTTTCGGCTCCATGAAAATCAATATTTAATTGGCTCATACTTCATCAATTAAACATGATTTTATAAATCTCATTACTTCAATCGCTTTGTCTTTGTCATGTAGATGATCAACCAAACTTCGCTTGTTCATCTCACACAATATAGGTTTTGTTTGCGAGAGCTTTCTAAATTAACTTTTTATTTCAAAAATTTTTTGATCTAAAAACTTGTGTACTAGAAAACTATTTTAATAAGCAGTAAAAACATTATCTTAAACAAAACTGATATGAATTTTTTTGAGGAAGTTGAATCTTCTTGGATGAGAGAGGGGGAGGGGGAAGAGAGGGAGAGTGTTAACGGGAAATTTTCTTTAATCCTCTTCCATGAGCTTCTAATCTCCATTGCAACCCCTTCTATTTATAGAAGAATGAATCTACTAAGACAACAAGGGTCCTAAGGAGCAAATAATCTAAAACTGGACGAATACCTAACAAAAGCCATAGTTTCTTCTTTCAATATTTTAATCATTTCTCTTATTTTATTGTTTCTTCAAGGCTTCAATGACATAAAAATTGAAGTTCACGTACTTAGAGAGAAGACACAAACTATTTGAACATTTCAAACATAAATTAAAGAAACAATAATTGCCAGCCCGACCAATCCCATATCTTAATGTTAGTCAAAGTAAAATTAGGATCTTAAATGCAATGAACTAAAAAGCCGTACCGTATCCAACAATGTCAGGCAAAATTTTAAAAATAGCTTTGTGTTAAAATAGAATTTAATTGAGTAAATATATATATACCGTTAGATCCATTAGCGGGTGCGGCAACCCGGACAAAGAGATCCTGCTGCCTGTCGTCCGCAGAGGATCTGAGATCTTTAATCTCCGTCTTCCAAATAATGCATCCAAATCCTCCCCCGCCATTAAGATAAACGCTTGCAGCATAAGCAGTACAGGAGCAATTCATCAAACACCTTGTCTTACACTCATCCAAGACCAAGCTCATATTCGCCACCGCCTCCGTCGTCACCGCCTCCGTCGTATCCGGCAACGTCGTGCCGCGCACCACCAAGAACTCGTCGGTTCCGTTCTCGCTGCAGCCAAGCGCTGCCCCCCTAACGCACCCATCAGACCAATTTCTCCTGCTCCAACTCACCGGATTCTTGGGATTAAACCCACCAAGACACTGGCACATCGGTGAGCTGCTGGAGTCGCAGATGGCATTGGTTCCGCACGCCGGAAAGAAGTCGCAAGGGTCGCTCGGTGCCAACCACAAAAGCTTCCAGTTCTGAAACGATGCTTTCCATTGGTATATACTTGCTACCCCTTTTTGATCAATGGTCAGTGTAGAAATGGTGTCGCCGATCGTGTTGTAGTAGTAAAAAATCTCCTCTGGAGTGGAGTTGAAGCCTTGGCTGAAGTCTCGGTAGAGGTAGCCGTTCCATGGCCCTCCACGCCAGATCAACCTGCCAGAGAGATCGCGAATGACCAGCTGGGGAACGCCAATGGTGTCAATCCCTAAGGAATATTTACCCGGCGACGGATCGGAGTTGCTCAGCCACGACGTGAGATTCCGATCGATGCCGATTTTCAGTTCCGGGCCAAGCTTCATCCCGGAGAGCAAGGTGTCGGTCGGGTAATCGAAACTTTGCCATAAGTAGGAGCTGGAATTCGAAGCTCTAATGATCAAATTACCCGTGTCGAGAAGTTGAGCGACGGTCAAGCATAAATGAATCAGCGCGTAAGTATCAGTGGCCCATTGCAATAAATTGGGAGAAAGCTGATCAACAATGGCGGAACTAAAAAGTAAGTATTAATTTATAGATTTATTTCAAATAAATACCTGAATAATATTGTAGTAAAAAATAAAAATTTTATTAGAAAAGGCATAAAATAAAAAATTCAATAAATTTTAACGAGAGGTAGTGTAAATAAAAAAAATTAATTTCTTAATTAAAAAAAATTCCTAAAAATAATTCAAAATTCTTAACAAAAAGAGTAAATTTATAAAATATAAAAAACAAATTCCTTTTAAATAAAAGCTAACAAAATTATTTCAATTTTTTTTATTTGGTTTTGTCGACCCGTCTCTGACCCAACTCATAGTCATAATTTCTTCCGTAAGGGATATGGAGAAGTAGAATAAGAAGGTTATAAGGATAGTTTTTAAGGTTTTTTTTTTGGGTTTTGCTAACACTTCAGTTATCTAAAGAGTTCTTTTCAACTATTGTTAGGGCTGAGAGTTCAGCTTGAAGATTGTAAATCAAGTGAACCGAAATTAAGGATCAGATTTTATTAATGCTTTTTAAAATAGTGTTTTAGTCAAAAAAAATTTTTGAATTTGAATTTTTTGTACTAAAAAATTATTTTAGAGAGCAATTAGAAGCCTCGGACTAACTTGAGATCAGCCTGACTTTATTTATACTATATTTCTTATTCTTATTAATATTTAGATAAAATTAATTTTCACTAGGAAAAGTTGGTCGCATATTATTAATATTAAAAGGGATCAAATAACCATTAAGACCTTGACTAGGAAAAGTTGGTCGCATATTATTATTATTAAAAGGGATCAAATAACCATTAAGACCTTGACTTGGTAATAAAGTGCATTGTGTTTTTTGAATATTCAAAGCGTTGATAATTTAATGTTTTTTTTTTGTTTTTTTTTTTTGTTGAGGAGAAATAATTAAGATTTTGTTTCACCCATTCATTTGATAGAGAGAAATTGATAGTTAGTAAGTTTGGGTTAGCCAATCTTTTTGGTTGAGGATAGACTGATGTTGATTTTATAATATTTTTGCGACATCAAAAGAGATGCTCGTAAGTGCGGCTTGAAATTTTGATTTTATTTGTGACAGTTTTCTTACTGCTTTTTAAAGCAGATTTTTTTTATAAAAAATTTTTGAACTAGAAATTTTTGTATTAGAAAAAAACAAAAAAGTTGTCCCAAACGAAGCCTTTGTTTCACTCTTTTTTGGTTGAACCGTTGAGAATAAATTGTAGATGTAGAAAAAAAAATTATTTCAATTGTGTGTATTAGGGTTTTGTTTCAATGTCTTGTATGGTTAATAAAAATTTATAGTTTTTTTTCTGCAACTAGTTTATGACCGATAAACTTTGAGCTTGCTCAATGGAAATGAGCTTCATTGGATCAAAAGGCTCCATTCAAGTCAGCACATTTCCTTTGCTTTTACTTAATTTCAAATATTATATATATTTTATTTTAGATTTCTATGCATTGTTTATGAAAGTCCTCTAATGTGTAAATATTGTAAGAAATTAATGGAATGGGAGCTTTTGTTGTGTTAATTGCTTTCAAAACTTGGAAGTCCCATTCTATTTGGTGGTGGATGGTCACTATGAAGGTTTGTTAACTTTAATGACATGGGAAGTATAGTGACTGGTCATGGATGTATTATATTGTTGATTTTCATCTCCCATCCATCCCTCTCATCCTCTTCACTCCACACAAGGAAACCCCTAATGAAATCCTTCTCAATTTTAAAAACCCTAATAACATCTCCTTAGATTTTCATCATCATAATCAAATATCTTTGCAAGTGACTTTGTGGTGGCTCTTTGTTGGCTTTGCTTGTAGTCTGGTGGATTTTGTTTATTTTTTCTCTTACATGTTTCTTTATCTAATATCTTCCTGCATGTTGGTTGGTTTGTTCGTCTGCCTCCCAGTCTCTCGATCTATTTTTGCCAGCTGCTTTTAGCCCCGACTTATTCTTCTGCTGGTTTTACTTTTCTTTCCTTTGTTTCTTGATTGCAATAGTTATGATCTATTGTGTGATACCCTTGGATCTAGTTTGGAAGAACTATTCTTTTAATTTTTTAATAAATAATAATCAATTCTTTCAATAACTATACTCTTATACCAATTGTGATGCCCCAAAATCTAAATTGGAATAATTATTCATTTATCCTTTAAATAATCAACAACCAGGACTATATAATGTCATCTATCAGTAATAAAAAGTACAATATATTCTATAATTTAAAACATCAGTGTACATATCTATTTATTCTCAACAGTCATATACACTACTCAAAATATGCACAATCATCACATATCCATCATGTCCTGAGTATAAAAGAATAACTAAAAAAAAAAAACAGAAAAACAATCAATAAAGGATTTTTTTATTATTATTATTTTGATTTGCTTGCTTGATGTTACTTTGAGGGCTTAAACTAGTGTTTGTCATATAAAATGCAACTTGTTGTGATGAAATTTTAAACTCAGTGGAATCAAACTCAACCTAAAGAGGATCTTCTTCAGATTATGTAAAAGCAATTTCTCTACCACTTTTTTTTTATATTTGAATATATTATGAATAAAATTCCTGACGAAGCAGAACTCATTATCAAGAACTATAATGTTCTTGACAATAAGCAATTCTTTGTTTTATTGTCCTCTTTTTAAAGATCAAATTTATAATCATTATTGTTTCATTTTTGGAGTTGAGTTAGAGCAAATAAAATTAAGCCAAGTCTACTCAAATTGAGGTTGCATAAGATTTCATTTGTATTAAATTAATTTAAACTAAGCTCATTCAACTCGAATTGAATTAGCTTAGATCTAATTAAATTGAATTTCATTAAAATGAATTCAGCTGGTCTAATTCAATCACATAAGGCTAATCTTGATTGTTGAAGTATGTTTAAAATATATTTAAAAAATTAATAATGATAAAAATGATTAAATATGTATGAGACATGTTGCATAGAGATTCATGTCCGATCAAGATAATTTTTTGACGAGATATCAATATTATAGGCGAAATTTTCGGAACAAGCATGTTGTATGCGGCTTTTAACGATTCGAGCAGATTTTTAAAAAAAAATTAAAAAAGATCAAATGCGCTTGATAGCTTGGCGCATTCAAAGAATGCACCATTTTGCTCGGCGCATTTTTTGAATGCGCCATTTTGTTAAGCGCATTCTTCACAAATTTTTTTTTTTTTTTTTTTTGTAAAATGCACATAAGCAATTGGCGTATTCCCTTGTGTGCACATTTAATTTATTTTCGTTTTCAGATTCGCATGTTATTCCGTGTAAATGAAATTTGTGAAATTTAATGGAGGATGTAGTGTGCTGGGAAATGGGTATTAGAGTTATAGAGTTACTTTTGAAAAAATTAAAATTTTTTTATTCAATATAATATTTAGAAGAGAATTAATTACTTTGAAAATTTATGTGAAAATCACAATAAGAAGAGAATTATGTAGAATGAACAATTAATTGTTTAACTTTTAAACTTTGTTATCTCATCGTCTATATAATTAATTACTTCTAAAAAAAATTAAAGAAATTGTAGAACATTTATGTATTTGTTTTTTCTTGATTGAAAAATAAATTTGGTTATAAAATTTTTAGGCATTATTTTATTTATTACAAATTTTTTATGCAAAACGGATATCATGTTAATAGTAAAAAAATTTATATTACTGATCTTAAAAATAAATTTGGGTCTATCCAAGTAATTAATGTTTAGGAAAAAGAATTGAAATATAAATATTCATGAAATAATTGAAATTTTCAATGAAATATAAGTTGAATATAATGTAATATTTAAAGTTAAATTAGTTATAATATATTTATAATTTCTGAAGAAGACGAATAATGTATTTAGAGCGATGTGTTTGTAATAGATATATTTTTAGTATAAAATATGTATTTAGAATAATGATTTTTTTATAGATCTATATAAATGATACAAGTATTTATGTAAAACCCAAGTTTACGTAAAGTAAATAAAACAACTAATTTAGATAATTAGTACCACAATCTTATATATCAAATAATAATGTTTTCATACATTTCAGTACACACCATTATCATTTCCTAATCAAATGTCGTACACGAGCTTGAAGTTGCGTTTGTGTCGGACAACATTTGAAGTGGTACATAAATCCGTGTTGAAGGAGGTTCCAATCTTCGCCATCTAAAAATTTTTTTTCCTCTCCATCCTGAGAACATTGCATTAGCATTTTGTAATTATCTATGATCCATTTATTTGCTTTAGGGCACCAATAATGATATATAATACAATGATCCATATCAAGCATCGATATTCCCATTCCCGGCTCAACTGTACCGTCTTTGTCACGACCAAGTTCTCGAATACGACTCTTTAGAAAATTTAATGATATCAGGTGGCCGCTCATGTCGCAAAATCTATCTTGTAGCAATTTCCAACCAACCGCTCGAAGTTCATAGCGAGACCTATATTGCCTTAATTTCATAATATCATCATTTTCATGCCACAGGATAACATCCTCGTCTTCCCCCCAAGTATGAAGAAGACATCTAAAAATTTCATTTGTTGTTGTTTTTGCTTCGAGAATCTCATCTGTGTTGTAAGCCAAACTTTCATGTAAACGGGTACTTCCTTCTTCTATTAGTTGGTGTGTTGGTGCGCCTCTCATTGTTTCATTGACCTAAGAGTATATTTTGTAATAATAAAGTTATTTTTCCTTCACACGTGGATTCCTATGTAGCATGAAGCAAAATATGTTGTGAAATGACTTGAAAAAATATTCAGCTCAGGTATGCAAATACGTATTGAATACTATATTTTACGTAGAGTAAGATAGTAAAAAAAAATTGGTGTACTAATTAATAATATAGTTAATTAGTGAGCATAAATAACAGAGCATAAATAAGAGTTATTAAGTGTTCTACAGATTATCGAACATTCATATACACATGAAATAGTAAGCGTAAGTAAGAGAAAATATTATTACAGATCATCTATCGATGACGAGGAAGAGCCCTACTGCTAGGAGTATATCTATCTGGAGCCCTTCTTCTTCTTCGTTGTAGCTGTTGCTCTTCCTCAATAAATTTCTCATCTTGTGGTAAAAGTTCAGGTTGATGTTGCCCCACATCAGTGTATTGTTGTGATGTTTGTCCTCCCATTAACATATCTTGCTGTGAGGGGGAGGTTGGTAACCCAATACTTGACATCCACTTTGGGACTGCTATGGGAAAAAATGCTTGTATTGTGGGATGTTGAGATGGTGCACCATAAAATATTTCATGTGTATTTCTCTCTTGTACAGCAAATGGAATCCAATGTTATGTGGATGGTCCTGCCCCAGACATGTCATAGGTGGTCGATGGAATATGCATTCAATGTCTTGGTGGTTCTCGTTCATTATTTTGGTGTCGTCGACTTCTCCTGGATCTAGATGGAGCATCAGAGGATGATCGTCTTGGTCCTCGAGCTCTATCAGAATCGATGCCTTCTACCCTAGTTTGACTCATCTCATCTAATGTGGTGGGAAAAGTGGTATAGTCGATATAAATTGAACGCTGCACTCTGGCAGAGAGCTTTGATACCTGATCAACTGCTAATTGTAATGAACATGCATTTTTTCCTTGACCCCCCGCCAATGGCTCAAGAATAGCAATCGAACGTATGTAGTAGTCAGCCTACACGATATAATATTTTTGTCAAATTATCTATTTTATAAATAATGTTAAAAAAATATATTAAATATTGTGACATACCACCAATCGTTCGCCTGGAGAGCGAGGGAAGAAAGTTTCTGGTGGCTCCGTTTGTGGCTGTAACAGATAGATTGAAGCCCATGATCTTGAAAGTTCGTTAAGGATGTTAAGCCCTATTGAACTAAGCCCAAAACTAACTAAGAGGGGTGAATTGGAAAAACTTTTAAAACCAAAGTTAAAACTCAAACCAATATCACCACACAAAAACAATGCGGAATTAAAAGTGCGAAAATAATAAGAAAGAACTTACCAATTTTATAGTGGTTCGGTCAAACCTTGACCTACGTTCACTCCTTGGAGGCACCCCCCAAGTACTAGTGTCTTTCCTTTAGCCCCCACAGCTAGGCGGAGAAGTCCTTACAAAATCACTTCCACCTTCCCCGGTGCGGCGGAGTCACCGGGTCCTTTGACACCAAAGAGATCTTCTTCTTTGGTGAACTTACCTCGAGACGAGCCTTGAATCCGACGGTATTAAGGTGCAAGCCTGCCGGAGCAACCGTGTGGAATCCCCTCCACACTCCCTTGAGCCCCCACTCACAGGATCTTCTCCCTCTCAAACTTCACCCGTTCCTCACTCCCTTTCAAGCTCTCTCTTCAAGTCTCCCCCACAAGAACGAAGCTTCAATGGCTGCCAAAGACGCTTACAAAAGTTGCCATGCCATGGCTTAAATAGAAGCTCTCAAAATGAGCTCATTAATGCAAGTTGCCGACATTATCGTCTAGGCCGATAGGCCTATCGGCCTGGACGATTAGTATAATTTCAGCTCAACGGCCTGGGACGAATTGGGACGATCAGAAGAAAATTAGTTATATCATCAAGATCGTCCGGGCCGATTAGTTTAAAACCGATTTCTATCGTCCTGATCATCATTTTGATTTGGTGCTGGCCGAAGTCAATCGTCCAGGCCATCGTCCTTGTCGATCATAAGATCGTCCTGGATGATGTGATCGTATCAATCAGCATTTAATTCTTTCCAAATATTACCAGATCAATTTAGGCATAATTGACTTAAATTGTCCCGGACGATAGGATTATCGTCCAGGCCGATTACCTAAAATAAAGAATACCTAAACTGAATATGGCGGCTGATTCTTTCTAAATTGAGCATATCGTCCTGGCCGATACATGTATCGTCCAGGCCGATCAGTGTAGTGTTTTTGACGGCTGCCTTAATGAGGATGCCCTAATTAGGGTTTCTGATTTTGGACAGATCGTCCCGGCCGATATTACGATCTGCCTGGCTGATGTTACCAAAAATAGAAATTATAAAAGGGAAAAGAGAATTTCTACCATGTTACAAAATAATAGGTGCCACACCACATACAATAGACTCAAGAAAGGAAAAATGTACAAAGTGACTCAATCCTAGTCTATCCAATCTTGAGCTGGTTCCAAGTTGCAGTCTGATCGTGTGGACCTGAAACGTTAGTACATAAGGCAATCGTAGAGAAAAAGGAAATATTTGTTATCATCAAAATCATGAATCATAGATCCGCAACAGATCTATACCACCGTAGGTATGTGCCTAACTCCTGATTACCTGTGCTTTCTGGTGGAGTTATTGCTACTACATATGCTCTCCTATCTTCCAATATCTCTAGGTAATCTCGATATTGAACAGTCCAATTTAGATCAGCTCTACCTCTTCCATCAATCCTTCTAAAATTTCGATCCATCAGTGAAACAATAGTGAATTGTATTCCCCCAAATTGCCTCATAACATGGTCAGGTAGATGCCACTCGGTGCGCTTCCAGCTAATGAGTGGCACTCGAGCACACCATATGTAATACCCCAAGATCTAGCTTGGAAAGAATTTCAATAAATCCAACCATTTACCAGAGCTATCTATTTTCTTCAATCAATAACAGTCTATAAAAGTCTATAATTTAAAACATCAATATACAATCTATTCATTCTCCAAAAGACCATATACAATACACAGGACTACACTATAATCAAAAGAAATCTATCTTGTCCTGCGTACAAAAGAATCACTATCACCAAAAGTACAAAAAACCTGGAGATCCTGATCAACCTCAATCTCCTGCTCCCTTGCCCTGACCTGAAAATATCAACCACATATAATGAGCTTTACAAAGCCCAGCAGGTCACCTAATATCTATAACTGAAATCAAAGCACGGTACTGGAATCAATATGCATGTCAGTCAATCAAATCCATAACAGTCAATGATCAATGAGTCTATGCAGATACGGAAATCAATAGTCAATGCACAATCGATGAAATCCATAAGCGAAGATAAAAGAATCAATAGACGATAGGAAGAAATCCATCAAGCTCAATCAATACACGTCAAATCAATTGCATCAGTTCGAATCAATCAAAACAATACACTCTGGTCAATAAAATCGATCGGTCTGAAATCATAAAATCAATACAGTAAAACATATTCTATATCAGCAATGAATCACATGCAGCAGTTCAATACGGTATATCAATAATGCGATCTATATCAATGAATCAATAGTATCCATGTCCACAGTATCAATGAATCAATACAGTATCCATATTCATATCAATATCAATGCTCAGTGACAATCAATGACATCGTACAATAAAAGGTAAATCCGATCAAATCAATAAATCAGTAAATCCGTTCTAAATCAATAAAGACAAAACAAGTTCAATATGTCAATACCGTACGCATGCACTTCAATATAATAGTCTTATTGAACAAGTACAATCACTGACTATTCGATGATCTATAGTGCTGTTGTAGAAATCCATAGTGCTGTTGTAGATATCAATCTGTTGGTTCAATAAGAGTCGTCACTCTATGCCCGTCGGCATATTAAACTCCTTATGACTCCCAATCGTTATATCAATGATAAATAGTTTAAAGGAAAGCCCGTCAGCCCACCATCCTGTACAGGTCAAGTCGATCTCCAACCAACAGTTCAACCAGGCTCCACTTGTCTTTCAGTATTCAATATTAGAACATTATAGCAATCATATCCACATTCGTATGCATATCAATTCAAATCATCAATTTCAACAAAAGCGAAAATCGTACGGAAAACCGGCGGCATAACGGTAGTATACGGAATTTACACAAAAATCCCTAAAAATCAAAATTTATCAAATTAATACAGAACGTTCACGACAATATTATAAGACATCCATTCTACTGAAACAATATCAATTAACATCCTGATATTTATCTATTCGATCAAAATCGTACAGAATCCAAAATAACTGGTAGAATCGTTACAGAAAATACTCAATTCGTGTAGAATAATCATATCAATAACATATTAAAAGTTGTGCGGTGAAAGTTACGTTAATACCAAATTGGGTGCGTTATTCGATAACGAAAATACAAATCTGTGCACAAAACGATCAAAACTCAACATCTCTGAAAATAGAAATAGGGTTCGGAGTCCTTACTGTGAGATCAACAATTCTCCCAACAACGGCGACGGACGAAAAGCGCTCCACGGCCTCTGAAATCCAGCTTTTCTCTTTGATTCCTTCTCTTTCTCTCTCCTCAGATATTTTATAAAAATTAAAATGATTTTCTCTCTCTTCGAACCGAGCTGATTTTCTTATAATACACAACTGATAGGCCCGGCCGATCTTCCCATCGTCCAGGACGATATGAACAATTTTCAATCGTCCAGGACGATTTCTCAGGACGATATTTATTTTTCCTCAGACGATCAAAACCTTTGTTCTCTGGAATTTTGTCGTTACTGATCGTCCCAGGACGATCCCAATATCGGCCCGGACGATCCCCTTCAGCAATCAGCTTTTCACTGATCGGCCTGGATGATCTCAACATCGTCCAAGACGATCTTGGGAGAAAAATCAATTCCTGAGAAGCAAATCAAAGGACGAGCTCTCACACCATATGTCTCTCCCCTCCAAATATTCGTTAGGCAAAGCTGCAAGAATCTCATCCGTGTATGGAGTCATGCTCACTTACATTTTTTGAAGTCAACGGTTTTTATTGATTCCGTATATACCATAAATTGATAAGTGGTATAGTCTAAAATTTTATATTACCTGAGTTAGTCTTAAGCCGTCAAAATCGTCATGATATGTCAACGTGTTGCGGGATGGGAGGTCACGTATCTGATCTTCAGCCCACCTATATTTAATACATTATAGTATTATAAATTATTATATAAGTTTAATCTTGTGCAGTAATTAGATGTTAATACCTGCAACCAAGTGGTTTTTCATCAAAATCATGTATTTATGGTACACATAGTGTGGGTCGCCCAATGTACAATCTCTCCCACTACCAAACTTTTAGTAATGCAACACATCCGACAATATAAGTACGCGTGGGTCTAGTCTCATTATATAGCTTTCTATATAGATGTGCAAGAACAGCAGAACCAATAGACATTTGACCAAAGGAGTCCACATCCATAAGAAAGGGCAATCACTGCAAGGACACATATGAGCGTGATGTGTCTGGTATCAAAAAACACCCTATCATGAAGAGGATGTAAGCCCGGACATGTTGAAGAAAAGGATCATGAGCTAACTGTTCGTATGAATCTCTGTAGAAAGTCCAACTGAGCCAGCGTAATGGAAGAATTGAGTCTAACTGTGCACTACCCATCCTAAAAGTGGTCGTGTCCTCTTCATCACCTGGTGCATGGTACACAATATCTCTGCCTGGATGTGTACCAAGCAGTTCATCACAGCAGTCTGGCCAGGATTCCCAACGCCGACCTACACCCACGACATTTGGTCCCACGATGGTTGGCCCATCAATTCTGAGTCCAAGTATAACTTGCATATCTTGCAGCGTTATTGTCATCTCTCCAACGGTGAAATGAAAGGTGTTCGTAAGTGGACACCATCTCTCCACAAATGCTGTTATGAGATTATAATCCAAATGTATGAACCGCAGATGCCGAATGTTATGTAGTCCAAGATTTCTTAGCCCATAAATCATGCGGGGGCACTCCACTGGCCACTCACGTGCTGTCCGTAAATGTGTTGAAGCAACCAATGGATACACATGTGGCAAAGATATCAGAAGAACCAATTAATTGCAAGATAAATATGTTTGAACTACAGAATAAACATAATTATGCTTGATTTTTAATCTAACCTGATCAGGATCATGAGCCCTATGTGATGCGCCCGACGATGTTATGCTCATTTCTCGAATCGGCTCCTCCGCATGCTCATCCTGGGTGGTTCGACGCCCACCACATCGCCATCTCGATCTTTCAGTCATATCTATATTTTGCAAATTTTAGCAATTTGTGACAAAACGTGCCATTTCATGATTTTACCCAATGTTAGGGCATATTTATTGAACGACGCTAATATTACCCAAAATTAAAAAAAAAAGTTGAAACACAAATTTAGAACATACTTTTAGGTACATATCATTAAATATCCAACTAACTTCAACAATAATCATAAATAAAGTACATTGACATCATAAGCAATATTAATATAAGCCACATCTCACTTAAATCATCAGTACATATACTAATGTTATGGTTTGTTTATCAATTTCTGTGTGCGCGCTTGTAGTTGGGTTTGCGTAGGGCAACAACCAAATCTTTGTTAAAACCAAAGCTGTACGCATTGCCAATCCGATGCATCAAGAAAATCTTTCTTCTTTTTTCCTGGCCAATAAATCAAATTATCGTACGTTTGAACAAGGAATTTATTTGCTATAGTGTCCCAATTTTTGTAGAGAATATAGTTACTTATATCAGTAGTTGGATTTGACACAATTACTTTAACAAATCCATCTTTGCACCTTCTTGTTTCATTGTATCTTGCCTTCAGAAAATTAATTGGTGCTATATGCCCTAACATCAGGGTACCCTTACTTTGCACATATTTCCATCCTTCTTTGTTCAAACCATTTTCATTCGTGTAAGATCGGATTGTCATAGCTAGACTGTCTCTCCCATAAGATGTAATCTTCCTTATCAGACCAAGAATGTACACAACAACGATATAACTCATTTGACCTGGCTTTCTACTCTAACACATCATCAGTTTAATGTGTTAAACAATCCTTTAATCTAGTACTTCCCTCCTTGATCAACGTTTTGAAGGGAATTTTTTGGTTCGGGTTCATTGCACTTGAGAATGAAACAATCAAAATATAACTGCTGCACACAACAGTCAATATGTGAACACATTAGATGAATTATGACATATAAATTAATAGTTAAATAAAAGTTAAGTGAAACTGATGTGTTGATCTACACATCTTACAACTTAACCAGATTTTAATTAAACAAACATTAACACATATTAATACTTTGAAATTTCAAACATCAACACATCTTACAACTTTTAGATTTCACGCAATCTCTGAAGCTTAACACATCGCTAGCTGGAACAATCGAAATTCTATATGTTATGGATCATATTTCCTTCAACGCCGCTCGAAGTTAGTATGCCTCGATCTATCGACCATATCTTTAATTCAAAAAGAAAAATAAATTAGTTTTCTAAGTGTAAAAATCATAATTATCCCATATTAAAAGAAATACCTCGACGATGCCGGATTATACGGACAGGTTGCCCTATTATGACCATTTCTCTTACAATGTCCACACCGTTTATTTGAGGTTGATTGTGCCTCATCCATTGTATTACAAAATCTAGTTGTCCTCGTGTGGGCTCCGAAAATTCGGCCCCGGCCTCCCCGCCGCGCGATTTCTTTTTATTAATTCGGCGAGGGAGTTTTAACTGAATAAGTTCCGAGGTAAATTTTTGAAGGCAGATGGGTTTGTAGATAAGACACTACCCAGAGATTTCGCCCTCATTTTGCGAGGACTTTATGATCTGAGTTCTGGTTTCCTATAGGCGCAAGCCGCTATAGTTAATTATCTCTCCCGATCACGAGAGAGAACTTTCGATTAAGGCTAGTCGTCAATCAAATATGTTATATCCGTAGATACACAATATCAAGCATATAATAGCAGCAATTGGGTATTGAGATTTGGAATTGATTGAATTTGGAATGTTTGGATGTAGAATTTGAAAGGTTTGATATTTAAAATAGGAAATTTCACCATCTTGCACTTAAAGCGGATGGTGGGGGAATGGATGATAGACCCGATCAAGATCACATGGTTCTGTCATCCCGGGCTATCGTGGTCCCTGGTCTACTTAGTCAGAGGAGGTAGTCGACCCAACTTGACAGAAGGATCCTTGTCGGCAGCCATGGGTTGCTTCGTCCAAGGGTACCTTGTAGACCTGGGGTGAATGTTTGTCTAAGGGGACAAATTTGAATCCACCTTAACTAACAGAGGGCTTTGTGCCCTATCGATTATATCCTATTGATTCATATCTCAAGGATTTGATGCCAATAAGGAGCGTATCGGCTCTGGCCATAACCGGTATTTCGTGGTGCCATTTGGCGGCAAAACCACTCGGTTCAGAGGGCCCCGGGTCATAACCGTTTATCCTGCGGTGCCATTTGGCGGCGAACCGCCGGTTAGAGGACACGTACCACGTCCTTACTGGCAGGAGATTGTTTGAGAATGGATCCTAGTGATATTTTTGACCAGGCATTTAGCTCTATTGTGAGCTGAAGTAAATTTTGATTTGTCCACCCCGGCAAACTGTTGCGGAGGATGGATGGATTTTGCTTTGAGTGATTTGATGGATTTATTTCAAATTTTAAATATTTTTTTGATTTTTTGAATGATGGGAATTTTGATTTTGGAGTGAACTTGTGGGAGGCATTTGAAAATATTTGGGAACCCCTCCGGTTGAGATCATTGTTCAACACGGCCATCATCGGGGTGTTCGTGGGGTCATTTCCACTTGAAAATATTTGTATTTTATGGATAAACCTTGTCGACTCTATCGAGCTGTCGATAGAAGATCGGGTTTCGTAGACTTTTTACCCTTGTAAGTGAATTCTTTTGATTATAGGCCTTGAAGACCTGATATGAATGCATTAAAACAAATATATCGGTCGCCATCACCGGATACTTGTTTGTTGGTTCGAACCTTGTCGACTTCTATTGACCCGTATAGAAGGATCGGGTTCGAACTAGAATTCACTTATTGATCCGCGCAGCATCCCTAGACGTCACGTGTGTACCAATAACACGCTCGCCGGGGCCCTTGCGGGTGTTTGGGGGCATTTTATAATTGAACCATGTCAACTCCTTTTCTCTACTTGGAAGGATCGGGTTCAGATTTAGTAACCCGAACATCATCCCTAGACGTCACATGTGTACCAATAACACGCTCGTCGGGGCCCTTGCGGGTTGTGATTGTACTTTCCCCTTTAGTGTACATATGTGTATACAATTTATAGTGCACGTACAGGGGTACTTTGAAAATATTGTAGACGCCTTCTGTCCGCTTTCATAGAAGTTGCGGATCCGGTAGCGTGGCATAGCAGCTTCTAAATAGAGTTGTTCGCTGCTTCGTACAGGTAGACTGTCGTGCACTACTCGTTGCTTTCTGTAGGTGGATCGTAGTGCACTAACGAGTCTCCTGCCTTGGGTTGTAGAAGCTCATAGGAATTTGTAGTCTTTATGCATTCTGCTGTGGTTTTGAATTTTTTACAATACAACCACTATTGTTGGAGATAGATGTATTTATCCTAAGACTGAAGTCGACTACAGGATACTGCATTTACTGTAGTCTTTCTGCATCTACCCATTAATGACATGTGGCACATGCATTTGTCTTCGTATAGAGATCGTACGTGTTGCAGATCTTTTTTTTTTTTTTTGTATTTTCTTGTGGATGGAACTTTTATGTATGTAACAAGTCTCCTACGATAATTCATAGGAGTTCACATTTCCCACCAAAATTTTACTTAAATTATTCAAGTCATATTAAAGTATGAGCTCATTTTAATTTTATTTTTATTAAATTCAAAATTAGTCTTTTTTATTTGGTCCACAAGTTCAAGTCCAATACAGTCCAAAAGTTTGCAAGTCCTTGTCTTATTCAGACAAAATTTCGGCAGGCTCCCGGCGTCTCCCCCGTTTAGGGGAAAACTATGGAAAACTGGGCCTCCCGCCACGCTAGAGAAAAGCGTGTACGGTAGGTGCCCTCGTATGAGGACACCGCGGCAGTGTAATCGTCGCCCCCCACCACGCTAGAGAAAAGCGTGTATGGGTCTTTGGTACCTGTTGCAAAAGAGAAGCAGTTGTTTCCCCACGAGTGGGTACTTATAAGAGAAAAGCAGTTGTTTCCCCGCGAGCGGGTACTTATGAATATCCCAGTCTCGCCGTACGCACCGCACTGGGTCCCCATCCCACCACGCTAGAGAAAAGCGTGTATAGGTGGTTTACCGACTTGACACGCACATCGAGAATAGGATTTGGAACCGAGGATCACTCGCCTACCTTGTCGTAGGTGTCGCGCCGGTTGCCCCTCCCACCACGCTAGAGAAAAGCGTGTATAGGCAGACCACCGACTCGACACGCATGACGAGATAAGAGAGAGAATTGGTTCGAAAATCAAGAGCATTTTTTTTCTTCTTTTTTTTGTAAGCTCTTTTTTTTGCTTTCCTTCTTTTTTTTTTTGCTTTCTTGCTCTCTCTTTTTTTTTTTGCTTTCTTTCTCTCTGGATTTGAAACTACGATTTTAAAGTTGAAGAATTTTTCTGTAAATTGTGAAACTTAGCATGCTAAGATTTATTCGCATGCGAGTTTGCAACATATACAGAAGGATTTTGGCTTGACTCTTTCGCTCTACCAATCAAGTTGGAGGCAAAATGTCAAAGCCCGACTTAAAGGGAGGTTTCCTACACTCACCTCTCGTTTCACATGTCTTAATTGAGTTGGCCACACTCACCCAAGGAAGAAATGGGAGAGGGACCAACGGAAAGAAAGGTAGTTAAGACTACCGATTCAAAAAAAAAATTCATACCGCTATTAAAGATGGAGAGTGAGACTTTTCCCCAGTGGAGTCGCCATTTTTTGTTTTGATTAAAAAAAAATATTTATATTTAAATATATATAGTTTTGAAAATATTTAATTATTTTTGGAAATATTGAATTTCCCAAAGATAATTAATTGAAGTTTTAAAAGAAATCGATTTTAATTTTAAAAAATTAGATCTGGGTTACAAAATCTCCTACGAGCGCAAGCCCTCGTAGTTAATTACATCATAGGAAAATTAGGGATTTTCCTACGAATACTCTCGATTAAAATAGCGATATGAATTTTATTTAAGATTTCAAAGTTGGATGTCAAAGGAGGTTAAGGTTTGGAATTTTCAATCGGGATTGGATCAAATCTGAACACTTATTTTCGGATCCAAAGGAAGAGGAGTAGGAGGCACTTGGGATTCTGAAACAATTCAGAAGTGCTCCAGTCTATCCTAAGTGTTGGTCTCGAATTTGATTGAAAGATATATTTAATTTAATGGTCAATTTTATTAGAAAGTTGAGACTTATATTCTCAATCACCAGATCGGGAGAATGCCCAGGAGGTAAGGGTGAAGACTAACCTACCAAGTGGGTATGACGTCCCTGGTCAAGATCCCATGGTTTTCCATCGTCCCAGGTTCGTCAATATCCTTAGCCTACTTAGTCGAGTGCTGACCAGAGGATCCTTGTTAGCAACCATGGGTTACCTCATTCAAGGGGACCTCATAAGCCAAGGGGCTGGGGACCTAATCCTAGGCTGACAAACAGGAAGTGCACAGGTCTGTGGACAGTGAACCTATGTCTATGTTATCTAACCTAGGATGCCATTCTCATTTCATATGCATATCAATCTATCTCAAAAACAAAAAGAAACACCGGCCTAACCTAAAGCTAGAGTCCGTGTCCTAATGGGTCAATCTAGTTGTGTGTAGCAGGCTGTGTGGTTTGGATATATCCTAAATCGGGTAATTGGTTAAAGTTGCTTAATGTTCTGATTGGTTGAAAGGCTCAAGGGAAGATTTTGGTTAAAGTTTAAATCTTAATGATTCAAAATTAATTTTAAGATTGATTGCTAGTTTTAAAGCTAGATTGAAATTTTCTGGAAGGTTTTAAAGTTTAATTAAGGTTTAAACTTAAGGGGTTCAAAGGGTTTGAATTTTAGTGATAATTTTCCCTAGAGCAGGGAAGATCACTAAACTTAAGGGGTTTAAATTTGATGTCACTTGGGTTTAAAATTTGATTTGCTTAATTAAGGATTTAATTTTAATTAGATCAATTAATTGGTTTAATGATTAAAAGAAAAGATAAAATTTTTTTAAGGTTTAAGATGTCACTAGGTTCAAATTGTTCAAGTCTTAAGTTAATAGGAGATATCTCCTAATCTCTAAAAATTTTCTAAGTTCTCTAGAAATGTCCTTAATTATTGTCCTTAAAGATGTCACTAGGTTTAACAGGTTTGAATCAATGTCACTAACCCTTTGGACATACCTACAAATATAAACAACCTATGTCAATGGATTTTGAATTTGTAAATGAAAAATGAAAGCATGTATTAACTAAATACAAAAATTATTGCAAGAAATTAAGGCTGAGGGGAAATAACTCAATAGATAAATTTAGAAGCTTTATGCACTTTTAAGTTTCAAGAAAACTTACCTGGTCACCGGAGCTAGTCGACGGTGACTCCGGCCGTAGCACCCCGTTTAGAAGAAACGGGGTGATTGAAGCTCCTTGGCTCATCCTCCAATCAGCTCCATCAGTACCTCGCAAAAAGGCGACGAGAGGAAGAGGTGTCAGAAGATCATATATGCGAACATAGAAATTGGTATGAATTAACATGAAACTAAATATGTGAAGCATTGAAATTGAAATATCTCAAATCTACCTATTGGGCCATTTATTCAAAATCTGTAAATCATGGAAAATATCATTAGCCCAAAAGTAGAATTCTCAATCAATGACAACTTAAGGAAATTTACTTAAAAGAACAGTCTGTACAGCATTCGAATACAAGAAACAGCATCCTGATTTTGCACGAGATAGGAAAGATCTGAAAACACCTCAGAATAATTAAGGCTCAGAGAGAAAATTTTGATAATGAATAATAGCACTTGCATTAAATAGAGTCCAATAGTAGATATCTTATTATATCTATCATAGTGCTATATATTAAATAATATTGAATAATTAATGAAGGAGTTGATCAGTGAGTGTACATGGTCAGGGAGGTCGAACTAGTATAGCTAATAGAGCATCAAGAGGCTTACAGACCGGTCATTCATTTCCTGCATCCACTTCTTATCAAAGGTGATCACTAATAACATCACTTTGAAGGGCGATCACAAAGTGCCATATCAAGCCGACTACATCAAGATGGATCAAGTAGACCACAATGGGACCTTTATATCGCTTGGGACAGCTACGTTAGCATGGCTCCACCATTTATTTCTAACAAATCATTGCATCTAAGCCATCTAGTTCAACGTTCTTTTCTCAAGCAAACCAAAAGCTACAAGCCGTTCACAATACTGTGAACAACCAGAAATAAATAAATATCACCTATATCCTATGCAATAAATAATCAGATTTACTGCCCACATAACTGATCCCAAATTTCAAGAGTAGATAACATCCTGTTTATTGAATGGAGGAATCACATAATTCAGTTTTCCTATCCGAAAAAGAAATCTCTTAAATGATCCACTGGATCTCATATACGGTCAATACAAAAGCTTCATCTACAATGCCTGAACTTTTGATGGTGCTCAATCAATATAAAAGTAAATGAAAATCAATCAAATTTAGAATAAATTCAAGACTAAACTTAAATCTGGGTTATGAAAATGAGAGCAGTAGATGAAAATAGCTAGGTCTGATTATGAACAATTCAAACAAAGCATGAACCCCATGAATAAAATATACTGGATCTGACGGATAGATGCTAAAGATAAGCAGAGAAAAATCTACTACAGCCTTAAGCTGTGTTGTCCCGATCAGAACAAATGGTAACGACAAAGTGCAAGCCTTACTCACCTCTTTTGCAGCAAAGGACTGGAAATATGCATATTAACATAAATAACAAAAAAATGAATAACATAAATAACTGGACTACAAGCACTTATATACAAGCTTATTGGACTCCCAAAGTGATTGACATACGTTCAATCTACAAGGATAGAAAAATATTGTAGCCATATTATTCAAAGAAGACCTCAAATAAAATAAACCATAGCACTTTCCCGGGAACATAGTTTCATCCACATCACTTGCAGCATTGGAGATAAGTCCCAAAAATTAACACAACATGAAGATAGCCATATGCACAATCCGTTATGTTTCGTATATACTGAAACTTCATTAAAAAAAATAATCCAAGCCATATAGTGGGAAAATCAAACTAACACTAAATAAGTTCTCTGGAAAAGTATTGGCTACAGAATACGGCACTAGGAAATTGCATTCAAATCCGTCTCGGCATTCCAGAAGTTATCTCTGACTCAAGTATGCTATAAAGGCTTTGGCATCTTTAGTTTTATTAATCTCTAGAAAACAGGAGCACGAGGGGGATAAGTGAGAACGGCTACATGAGAGTGGTAGCCCGGACACTTCCTTTTATGAACTCTTCTCATTCCTATCACCATATACCTTATCAAAAGAAAGGAGGAAAAATAAATTTTGCTCCACCCTTTCCAAAGACTCATACATTTTACTTATGAATATTCAAGACATGAGCATATATGCTGAGTTTCAGAACCCTTAAACTTCATGTCGGTTCGAATTGCGACTGTAAACCATAAAACACAAAGCTTATGCCACAAACCTCTAACAGAAGGACATAAATATCACCATCTACCTTTAAAGAAAAATTCTTGTAGACTTCTACAAAAGAGAATTTTCAACAACCTTTATTATCAAACGTCAAGTGTAGTATCAAAACACAATGGTACATATAATCCTTCCAGCATTCACATATGAAACAATACATATAATCTTGTCGAAGAACCAGAACATGGATAATACATACAATAGTGTACCAGGTTTTCTCATGTTGAATGAACATTTACAAAAGATATTACAAGTAAGAACAACCTTTAAGTTTCATGCTCAATTTCCACTTAAAACTCGCTCTTCCCCAAAGTAGAGACAAATGGAGAAAGATCCTCATCAAAATTTATGGGAAAAGGAGAAAAGCAGCAATGTTTTCTCGAAACCAACAAATTTACTTAAGAGAATTATAACTGAAAACGCTTTACAGAATGAAGGCCCACCACTCTTTGCTTTCCTCCAAAAAGAAAACATAAGGATCTTGCATTCTCTCAAACTTTGTGAAAATAAAGCAAAGAGAAGGAGGAATATAATTGTAACTCATCAAATTTGCATTTTCATCTAAGATTAAAATATAAACTAAAATAAGGAATATTCCAGTTTAATCAAAACATCTGAATATACACTTATTGTCGGAATAAAACTATACATAATACATCTTACCACTCGTTCATGATTCTTGGAATATAAGCATCCCACATATTCTCAGCAACAAATGGCATGTCAACACACGATTCAATAAGATATAAGAGGGCCATTATCTCAGTCTTTAAAAGACAAAAAGCTGACGGAAATAAGGCAATGGCATTCCAATTTCTCAAACCCACCAATAGAACAACATACCAAAATCATTAAGGTCACTTCAAGAAAATTCCAGCATGACCAAAGCACCTTATGTATGACTTACAAGTGCTCACAATTAAAGCATAAAACACACGGAATGCTCTCCAGCATTTACACCATATGCCATCAAGCATATAAAGGGACCTTTGTTGACCTCCTTTTTGGCACCGGCCACTTGCACATTCTTATCACTTTTGTATTTCGTAGCTCGATTCATCTGCTTGTATGTTGCACCGATGTGTTGATGAAAGGTCACCTTGCGTATGTTACATCGGCTCGTCGTCGGCCTTAGGATTTACTCCTTTTGATCACATGTTGTCATCTTATCATGTTTCAAAATACATGTGGTTGGGTTGATAACGATTCGATGTGATTTCATGCATTTGGGCCTTTATCGCGCATGTTCGTTCCGTGTGCAATAACTTTTGATCAAAATTTTGTTTTGCAAAATGGACTGCTTGAGTACATCCGTCTCGTCGAGACGAATTTAACGAGTCTTTTCGCGCTCGGATCAGCACAGATATGGTATCTTTTCATTTATCAAATAGATACATGGCAAGGAGTTAATGCTTGTGAAATCCTCCGATAAAAAAAAAAGGCATTCCACCAAGACAGACCTCATAGAGAATGTTATAGAAAAAGGTTGGTGTAAAAGTATCTACCTGGAATGAGTTTTTTTTTTTTTTGATTGGAGATAACAAACATTGCTAAAGCTTCTAATATCATGCAAAAGATAACAGAAATCTCCCCAGATTTATTGATCCACCAGCTAATTGATCACAGGGAGAAGACTAGGAACTCATGGAGAATAAAAATCTCATGCCATGACAAAGAACACTACACCCAATGATGATCATTGAGATTATTAAATTTTTTTTTAAGTATAAGATGATGAAGACTGATACAAGAAATCAAATACAAACCCAAGAAATAAAGAAGCAGTAATGTACCCATTTTGCCACCAAAACCAGAAGTCTTATGTTGAATAAATATAAATGTCGATCTAGTAGCAAATATAACATTCATCTATAAATTCTAACAAATTTCTTGATGAGGACCTGTAGAGAATAACACTTCATAGTGTAAGCATAAGCTTCGCATCAGATGAAAATCTAGAAAGATGTTTTCCTCTAGTAGAATAAGATAAAGAATAACACAAGAATTCAGACATAAATCCAAAGGACAAAGCCAGAACGTGATGACCGTTCATTTTCATAAGAAAATTTATCCCTAACACCATGAACATTCAAGTCTATAAACTAATCCATCACGCTTTCTTATTCGTTTTTTTTTTTTTTCTTTTTTTTTTTTTGATGAATAAGATGAAAAGAGTTACAATGTATTAAGTTTGATTTTTATTCAAAGATTTCCATGCGAATCATGTTGTATTATTATTATTATTATTATTTTATTATTTTTAAAGCATGATTTACTTAACATTTGTAAATAATAATGATGTTTTATTCATATTTATGAGATTATTTCTAACTACCATGTATGCTAAGAACCCTACGGTAGTAGCAAACTTTTATTTATAATAAAAATGATTATGATGAACAATGTTACATCGTTTAAACAAACAGGTTATGTGTTTTTTTTTTATGCCAAATATTTTCTAGTAAAAAAAAAAAAAGAATCATCTCCTAATACTTATTTTATTTCATTTTATTCTATTTTATTTTATTTTCTCAAGGTCAAGAATGAATAAATCATAAGTTCTCAAATATTAGATACAATAATTATATGTGAAATATATGCTTAGCTTCACTAACTTTTATATCGAATGAAGTGTAATATGAATCGAGTATCATTTGTTTGGTCGGATTTTGAAACTGTAAAAGAGAGATATGTGGAACTTCTACCTACTAATTGATTAGATTGTTCGTTTATTAGTTGATAAGTAATTTCTAGAAAGATCCCTATGTGTATCCACGAGAAATTTAAGTCCAAATTCTGATTATTATATCATCTATCTTGGATTGTTTCCTACTTGAGATTAAATTTTGATAGGATAAATAAGTTGTCTCCTGAATGAATTCAATGGATTAGAGTACCCATTGTAATCTATCTTATATTGGGACTAATGACATCGTGACAGTAATTGAGAGTGGATATTTAATTAATATTGCGAGGTATTTGATGCTCTATTTGTATAAATAATTGAAGCAATAGCATGATATAGTTCTTTCTCTTTCACATATATGATAAAAAATATTGATACTTTTTTCGATCACATTTGAAATGACTTTGTTATTAAAAGAATATAAGGTGGATGATGAATATAATAAGAAATATTTGATAATTTGCTTAATGTCAGATGACTAAATAATATTCAATTAAATATGGAGTATTCAAATGATGAGTGTTGGAGATGTGACATTTGCTATGTGATTCGAATTTATTCATTTAACTTCTTTTTTTTATTTGTTTATTTATTATTATTAAAGAGTCATATGGTTAAACTGAAGCTCATAAATGCTAAACTACTTTTAGATTTTGATCTGAAGTTACTTATGATTGAATTATCTTTCTCCATTTTATTATGGATTCATCATTATCGATTTAAAATTTGTATGAATATGGATATAGGATTATACAATCACTAGTTAATCAAGTGTATGATAATCAGTATAATTGTGAGTAAATCTGAATTTTATTTTATTTTATTATTATTTTTTGTGCCTTTACTCACTAATCTTGCTCATCTTTAAATGGTATGCCTTATCGTATATTGGATGAATTTTATCTTTTAGATTGATTTCCTTTATTTGAGAATCAATTATAATAATTAATGTAAGTATACATATCCTTAGTATTTTACAATATTCTTTGTTAATAAATAAAGTCGAGGGATCAAATCAATAATCAACTAGTCTTATTAGATTGAATTGATTGGTATGATTTTTTTTTAAAAGAGCCTTCTCATGCATCTTGTAAATGAATTTATTAATAGAAAATCTATGATTGATATTCCTTTTAATGTAAAATTAATTTGTACTTGGTAATACACCTTTAAATATTTAAAAAATGATTCTGAATATGATTTATTTCATTCATTTTAGAAATCTAGAAACATTGCATATAAGGCTTATATTATTGCAAAAGTCTCCTCATAAAGTTCATTTTTTTAGTGACATAAATCTCTTCTAAAATCAAAGTCGTGTAAATATTTCTTTTTTTTTTTAATTGATTCAAATTGCGCAAACATTCATGTTAAGATATAATGATTTCTTTTAATTTCTTATATCATGTTTACATGCAAGATTATCATCACATGTTAGTCTTAAATTTGTATGTTTCAACTAATCACATATTAGATGTGTTATCGATTAGTGAATGTTTATGTGAGGTTTCTTGAGTTTAAAATTCACTTACATAATTGACATCATGCAAAGGTAGAGGCCTATAATTACATTATAGAACTTCACTCATTATACATTTTTGGTCATAGGTTTAGATACGTTGATCTCATATTTGGGTGTAGGTTTTATGTTTAGAAATTGTCACATGTTTCACGTATCATTTTTTTTTTCTTTTTTTCTCATGTTAGCAAGCTTTCATATGCACTAATCCAAACATGTGGAATTATGCATTCTATTATTACTACTCGTTTGACACATTCACTTGTACATGCTCTCTTTCCATATGCTTTAGATATTTTTCAAAATTATAAATCCTAATTGTTTTAAGTTAATTCTTGCTTAACTATATTTCCTTTTCGAATGGCATCTACGCTCACTCCTTGTTTCTCTCTCTATTTTTGTCTTGCGAGGTACCCGTATCCTGCATGGGTGAGTTAGTTGAGTTGCTTGCTTAGGAGCTTTTAAGTGGCAGCGCCACATACAGTCAGGTATAATTTCTGCAGCTTGCAAAAATAAATCTTTAATTATATATCGGAACTGCTTCACATCACACACTGCTTGTTAATAGGTATTCTAGTATGTTTAGGTAGCCAGCCTTAGGTTAGTTCACTGACGAAGCTTTGGCCCTATAGGTCAAAGCTTGCCCCCTTCTGTGAGCCCTAGAGACCATTAGGGTCACTTAGGCCTGTAGAGTAGGCCACCTATTATGCCGGTTGGCATCGTTGTTTTCCCACACGAAGTGGGCATCGCTAGGTTTTTGGCCTTCTGGTTTTGGGTACGATACCCTCCTTTTTTTTCTTTTTTTCTGTGAGCCTTAGAGACCATTAGGGTCATTTAGGCCTGTAGAGTAGGCCACCTACTTATGCCATTGGGCATCGCTGTTTTCCCACACGAAGTGGGCATGATTATGATGATTTTCTGTGCGGGTACCTTGCCTGGAGGGTACCCTTAGGGTGTGTTTATTTATTTTTTCTGTACTCTGGATGTCATGCATGCATTTATTTTTACACACTTTACTTCACATTACATTTCACTTACATACATGCATTACATCAATAGACTTAGGGATATTTTGTAGCCATTTCATGCATCATACATGACGTTAGGTATATCTTTTTGCATATTATATAGTCACTGATTGAAAACTCTTGAACTACAAATCCTTGATTTCCTAGGATAGAACCTTCCTATCTTTCATGCATATATGACGATTGATTGTGTTTAGGATGTTAGCTGGTCTGATAGCGAACAATAGCATTTGCATCTAAGATTAAAATATAAACTAAAATACGAAATCTTCAAATTTAATCAAAACATCTGAATATACACTTATTGTTGGAATAAAACTATATATAATACAACTTCCACTCATTCGTTAATCTTGGAATATAAGCATCCTACATATTCTCTGCAACAAATGACATGCCAACACATGATTTATTAAGATATAAGAGGACCATTATCTCAGTTTTTAAAAGATAAAAAGTTGACGGAGGTAAGGCAATGGCATTCCAATTTCTCAAACCCACCAATGGAACAACATACCAAATTCATTAAGGTCACCTCAAGAAAATTCCAGCATAACTAAAGCACCTTATGTAAGACTTATGAGTGCTCATAATTAAAACATAAAACATACGGAATGCTCTCCAGCATTCACACCATATGCTATCAAGCATATAAAGGGACCTTTCCAACCCAAACTCATAGATCTCATTAAACATAGAATGTGTATAAAATGTCATGTTTTCCTAGACAGATCCAGCAATTCTCTCTTCCCAATCTCTCAAAGGATCATTATGGAGAAGAAATTCAGTACAATCCAACATAATCCCTATGGAACCCTTAGTCGGGATCCAAATTAATTTCACAGATATGGTATCTCTTCATTTATCAAATAAATACATGGTAAGGAGTTAGTGCTTGTGAAATCCTTCGATAAAAAAAAAAGGCATTCCATCAAGACAGACCTCATAGAGATTGTTATAGAAAAAGGTTCGTGTAAAAGTATCTACCTGGAATGAGTTTTTTTTTTAATTGATTAGAGATAACAAACATTGCTAAAGCTTCTAATATCATGCGAAAGATAACAGAAATCTCCCCAGATTTATTGATCCACCAGCTAATTGATCACAGGGAGAAGACTAAGAACTCATAGAGAATAAAAATCTCATGCCATGACAAAGAACACTACACCCAATGATGATCATTGAGATTATTAAATTTTTTTTTAAGTATAAGATGATGAAGACTGATACAAGAAATCAAATACAAACCCAAGAAATAAAGAAGCAGTAATGTACCCATTTTGCCACCAAAACCAGAAGTCTTATGTTGAATAAATATAAATGTCGATCTAGTAGCAAATATAACATTCATCTATAAATTCTAACATATTTCTTGATGAGGACCTGTAGAGAATAACACTTCATAGTGTAAGCATAAGCTTCGCATCAGATGAAAATCTAGAAAGATGTTTTCCTCTAGTAGAATAAGATAAAGAATAACACAAGAATTCAGACATAAATCCAAAGGACAAAGCCAGAACGTGATGACCGTTCATTTTCATAAGAAAATTTATCCCTAACACCATGAACATTCAAGTCTATAAACTAATCCATCACGCTTTCTTATTCGGACTTAGGAAGAAAACAAAATCTTGAAAGACAAATCCACACACATAAAAATTCAGTCACATTGGGGTTAAAGAAAAATATCTAAATTAAATAATAATAATAATAATAATGATAATAATAATAAGCAAATAAAAAGAACAACAAGAAGAAAATGTTTAAAAATCTTCTATCTCTTTTTATAAAGCCTCATGAAAACTCACTTCAAGTCTCAGGTAAACATAGAATATCAACTAATGGATGAACTCCATCCATCCAGATTCAAACAGAAGAAAAGAAAGGAACTAGCAAGAAGAAGAAGAGATTACCGTAGTAAATCACACCGAAAGCCCCTTGTAGCTCGCCTCTTCCAACTGCAGCCCGAACTACCATCTGGAGGGTCTTTACGGCAGAGAATAAGCATTAGAACTAGATGGCCAAACTCTGGTATAAAGGTTGGTACGTTGAAGTCTTAACCAAATTCTGTTATAGCTTGCTTGGCCGGCTTCAGCAAGAGTAAAGAGAAATTTAGCTTGAGAGGAAAGAGGGGTCGTGAGGTGCAAGCAGCCTTCTTCCTCTTCAGCCGGCCCTAGCAGCTTTTGAACGGGTGAGAGATCTCTCTTGAGAATGAGAGGGAGAGCCATTCCAAGGGGCGGCTGCTTCTGGAGAATGGGGCGATCATCCTCGGTCTAGGGCCTGAAGTCGTGTAAAAAAACCGTCCAAGTGGCCACTTACCCTAATCACTTTAAAACGTGTCATATGTCAAAAAAAGCTAAAACAAAATGACAATCATACCCTTTGAAATCCTAAATCAAAGGGTTAAAATTAAGCCTTACTTCCCTTGACAAATTTATATTGGATGGTTATGATATGATTGAATGAATGCCAAGATTGACAAGCCCAATTACTTATCCGAAAGTTTTTCATGTAAATGGGTCAAAATAATGTGCAATTATCAAAGTCGATTCGATTCAGAATAAATTAAATTTAGTTGATTAAAGTCAATAAATTAATTTGCATTTGAACCGAGTCGGGACACCATAAATTAAATTTATCGAATCTGTCAAGGAGAGTAGAATTTAAATTGAGTCGAACAAATTCGACGTCACCAAATCTAGTTCGTATGATCAAATTAACTTTAATTAATTCATATGCGATTCAATTGTGATTTTAAGGAAGATCGACGAGATCGATCGCTAGCTAAATTATAGACTAGATTAAATGACTATCTGATTTGACAATGATTGATTGATCAAAGACTTGAGGTTAAATATTAGATGATTGAAATTTGATTCAAAAGTGATTGAGGGTTGGGGTTAGTCCAAGTGACCTCATACAAAAATGAGGTCAACAGTGCCTCAGAAGGTTTCTTTTGATTCCCAATTGCATGGTGAAATTCAACACATGTCAAAACTTTATGATCCATCTTTCTTTTTTTTTTTTCTCTATAGAAACTTCTGGCTTGGTATGCTTCAACTTGCTAGCTGCAGTTATATTCTAACTTGTATTGATGTGTCGTTGGATGAAGGCCTCTTCCTCTTCTTGTTAGTTGTCTTGTATATAAATTTCTTCAGCGGTAAGACTTGATTTTGGGCTAAATAAAGCTTGCAATATCACTACCTGCTGTTGAAAATCTCCTCGGTGAGTCAGACTTATCACTTTGTGGATGAAGTTAGAAAGAACAGATAAAGCACTCTTCTTTATCTTTGATAGATTCCTTAGTGTTTGGAAAACCACCATTAACTGTGAGCTCGAATAACTCTCCATCAACGGACATTCTGATTGGAAATGGCAATAGATGACCATGCAAGTTCACAACCTCCTCTCCAATGTATTTCTCCCACAAATTCTCAGTGATGCTTTTCACGGCTCTTACACATTCTAAGCTCTTCAGGTTCTAGGAAAAGCACGATGCAAACCAGGATGATGGCTCATGAAGTGTTCATACCTTAGTGACATTCGGTAGCCGTGGACAAGACCATGAGCTTGCCCATCTTCTGCATTAAGGTGTGCTGGTTATCATCCACACTCAGGAGCTTGGAATGCACGTTGAGGATGAAATCGGCTTTTAAGAGATGGACGTCAACAGGAAATAGAAGAAGTCCATCCAGCAACCATTTTCTTTCACGTGAAAGACAGTGGAGGATCAGTGGATTGTAGCTTAAACATGAGAGCTGATTAAGGCATTGGAAGGAGACGAACTGCATGTTTTTTTTGGAAATCCGGTGAATGGGAGGACGGGATTTTAGAGCTGGAGGAGGCTTTGTCGTGGAAGTTCAGCCGGCTATAGCAGATGGGAGGAGTTAGCTTTTGAATTTGGCCTGAACCCCAGAGAGGAGACGAGGGCTTCCTTTTTGTTCACTTTAATCGACAAGGGTTGTGGTTGACGTTACCTCAGCAGCTCAATTCATGGGATGTAGACAGAGATCAGCAGATTTCAGGGGATTTTAGCAGATATTTGAGTTGTTTCAGGTTTTGCATTTAATTGTGATTTGATTTTACATTTATTTTGGCAATTTTGAGTTAAATGCATTATCTGAGCTAATAATAACATGCTATTATAAGCAATGTAATTAACTAGGGTGGTCAGCAATGCATCAATCAACAAAAATGATATCGATTCGCGTGCTTTCTCGATTTGCGTATGTTGCCTCATTCGAACAAATTGGCACTGTATTCATAGTATTGACGGTGTTCCAGACCCAATGGCGCAGTCCGTTTTGCAATCGGACATCGTTTGGGCGACGTCGAGGGACAAACTCCTCGATATGCTGGTTATTACCTTGGGATTTGTGCCACCATTATGGATACTTAAAATTGAATAAACAAAATACAGTTTTTAGAGGTTTACAACGTTCCGGACGCAATGGCGCAGTCCGTTTATTGATCGGACATCATGTCGTCTCCGAATAGGCAAAATTCCTTGATATGTGCACCTTCACATGATATTTTATTCACCTTTGAAATTTACGACGCTACCTTAAATGATCCAATTTGATCAAATAAAATGTAGACTCTTAATCCCGACGACGTTCCGGACGCAATGTCGCTTTCCGTTTGGCAATCGGACATCATGTCGTCTCCGTAGAGGCAAATTTCTGCGATACGCGTGCCTTCGCATCATATTTAGACCGCATTTGAAATTTACGACGTCACCTTAAACGATCCAATTTGATCAAATAAAATGTAGACTGTTAATGCCGACGACGTTCCGGATGCAATGACATTGTCCGTTCATCGATCAGACGTCGTGTCGTCTCCGACGAGGCTAATTTCCCTCGTAACGTGTGCCTTTGCATCATATTTGGATCGCCTTTGAAATTTGCGACACCACATCAAACGATACAATTTGATCAAACAAAATGTAGATTTTTAATGGCGATGACGTTCCAGACGCAATGGCGCTGTCCGTTTGTCGATCGGACATCGTTTAGTCTCCGACGAGGCTAATTTCCCTCGTAATGCGTGCATGCACAACATATTTGGATCGCCTTTAAAATTTGCGACACCACATCAAACGATCCAATTTAATCAAATAAAATATATATTTCTAATGCCAACGACATTCCGGACGTAATGACACTGTCCGTTTATCGATCGGACGTCGTTCGAGCATCTTCGGGGACTCGTGTCCGTCGTAACGCAGGCCTTTATATCATATTTGCATCACCTAGAAATTCACCACCATCTCAGATGATCCAAATTTATTAAATAAAATGTATATTCTGAATGTCGATGACGTTCCAGACGCAATGGTACTGTTTCTTCGTCGATCGGATGTTGTCCGAGCATCTTTGAGGCCTCGTTTCCTCGATATACGCATCTTTGCATTACATTGGAATTTGTGCTACCAATCTAGATACTCCAAATGGAATAAACAAAATGCAATTTTCATAGTTGGCAATATTCCGGATGCAACGATGAAGTCTATTCGTCAATCCGGGATCGTTTGATCAGTCTTGCACTTTAATTTCTGGTGTCGGTCGTCCCTTTTGACCGATCTCGTCCGATTCAATTGCGAGGGGCTTTGACCTAGCAGAATTCGACGTCCTGATCGCAACAACATCGTCCGTTTGGCAATCAGAGGTCGTTTGATCTTTCAAATAACACGTGGCGCCAATGCGGGTATCGCTTTACTCACCAATTTGGTCCTTTCGCACGTGGTTTGAATGAAGTATAGGGGTCAACACCTCGGTCTACCTGTACGTTTCCTAAAAGCTGGTGCAAGTAAATGTATGATTGCTGCTACTTCGTTATAATTTGGCCAAACATCGTTAGGGAGAACAACATGGAAAAGACCAGAGTAGTTAACTCGAGGACGGCGACGGTGTATGGCAGAAGGCGGGCAGGCAAGCTCGGGCAGGCGCGCGGTCAGGTCAATTTGACCCGGAAATCCGACGGGTCAACCCAAACCCTACCATTTTAAAACCGGGTCGGATCTAACCCAAAATTTTCGGATCAGATTCGAGTCGGATTTTTGTGTCGTGTCAAATATTGACACCCCTAATGTGGAGTTGAAAAATATATTAAAGATGTTGATTTTGGTTTTGATACTGTGAAAAAAAAAAACTTGTTTTAAATGTATGTTCCACATGCAAGCAACCAAATGAGACCAAATCAAAATTTGTTTTAAAACAGAGTGATGAGTATTTCATAAACTTGCTAGGTGCCAACAATCCTTCAAGTCTTTGCTTGGCTTTCATCAGCATAAAAAATTCTTGCCAAACCAAAATCTGAGAGTTTAGGATTCATATCAGCATCCAAGAGAATGTTGCTTGCCTTTAAATCTCGAAGAATGATTCTTAATCTAGAGTGCTTATGAAGATAAATAAGCCCCTGAGCTATTCCTTCAATTATTAGGAAACGTTTTGTCCAATCTAATTTTACTCCCTGTTTAACATCTGAAGAAAATAGAACATAATTAGCACTTCCAGTAAAACAATAAGAGGATTATATATTTTGATTACTAGACAAGATTTATGATTTATTCCTTCATAACTTGATGTGAACTTACCGAAAAGAAAGACATCCAAACTCCTATTAGGCATGAACTCATATATCAGCATCTTCTCTTCGCCATGAATACAACATCCTAATAACCTTACTAAATTCCTGTGTTGAAGTTTAGCAATTAATAAAATTTCATTCTTGAACTCCTCGAAACCTTGCCCTGATCTTGTAGACAGCCTTTTGATCGCTACATTTTGTCCCTCTGGTAATTTGCCCTGAAATTATATCAAATATAAGAGCATTTGCACATTACATATCAATTTCACAATGCACTGAAGAGTTTCACATAGCATTGAAAAAGTTTATAAAGATTTTACCTTATAAACAGGTCCAAAACCACCTTATCCAAACTTGTTAAAATCTGAAAAGTTGTTTGTAGCACTCACAACTTGAGCAAATTTAAAGAATGATATTTATGAATTCCCTTCTTTATTGGCTTCATGCATAATTTCATGACCCCAATTTACATAAGAAATTGATTGTTCCTCTTCTTCTTGGAATTAAGAAAAAAAAGTTTAGTTTTTTTATATGTATATATATAGTATAATCAAAGTAAAATAAGAATATTTCAAACTTTTGAAACGCGTTTCCATCTCCTTGTCACAAGTATCAAAAATATTAGAAGCAATAATACAGAAGCTACTGGCATTGTGAAGAAAATCCATGTCTTTTTCTTGCCCCTCCCTGTTATTCACAAAAGTAGTGCAGTATGAAGTCAAAAAAATGTAGCAATATTTGTGTTCTGGAAAAAAGAAATTGAAAAAAGAGCTTGTAATTAAATAGCTTCTTTTTGATAGCTCAAGCAATCTTTGTATTGTGTTACAAACAAAGAGGATACCACCTGCATTTATAGGTGAGCATCCTCTTTTTTAGTTTCCTCGTAGTACATTAGAATTTTATTAATATAGTTAGGTACATTAGAATTTTATTAATATAGTTAGATTATCTCCACGAGCTAGAAGTGATGCAGTGCATACTTAGGCCTTGATACAATTATCTCCGTTTTCTGCATTCTCCACTAGTCTGCAAAGTTTGCTATTCTAGTCCTTTTTACCTTTTTACCTTTTTACTTGATACCCCACTTATAGTATAGGGAATATTCCAGATAGTAGAAAACTACAGTATACTTATAGGTAGGAGAATGTAGGAGGAGGACAGTTTTTGCTGATATACCAAAATACCATTATCCTGGGAAGAGCTCTCCCGGTTTTACTTGTTTTCTTGTGAGTTTCTCTGTTTCAGGTACCGTTGCTGGAGGCATCTGCAACCTTCGATCGAGGGGCTTCGTCAGGTTGGTATTAGAGCACCATTGCAGGATGACGGACAAGGGCAAGGGACCGGCTACCGAAGATGATCGGAGCTTCGAAACACTGTGGGAGAACCAGGCTACCATCCTTCGCCGATTGGAAGATCTGTCGGCAGATGTGCAACGCCTATCCTTAGAAATGCGCTGAGAGATTCATCTCAACCGCATCAGGACCCCGCACCAACCACCGCGTCGAGAACCTGCACCGGAGAGGGTTCCAGGAGGGCGACGTGGATTGGACCTTGATCGGCAATGGCGTCGAGCACTTCCACCTATGCAAGATGCATCTGATTATGAAGAAGAGTTGCAGTTTGAACGCGAAGCAATCCAGAGTGAATTGGCGGACGATGACGAATGTCTAACTTACAATGCTGGACCAAATCGTCATCGGCGACGACCTGCTCCGCCTCGAACTGAAACTGAATTCAAGGTTAAAGTGGATATATCGTTTTTTGATGGGCACCTGCATATAGAGGACTATCTGGATTGGGAGAAAGCAATCAAGAATTTCTTCGACTATATGGACATTGAAGCGTCCAAACAAGTGAAATATGTAGCTTGCCGCTTGAGAAGTGGGGCGAGCGCGTGGTGGACTCAGCTGCTACAAATGAGACAACGAGAATTGAAGGGTCCAGTCCGCAGCTTAGCACGGATGAAGCAACTGTTGCATTCCCAGTTTTTGCCGACCGATTATGAGCAAATACTTTACATGAGGTACCAGCATTGTGTTCAAGGAAACCGCTCGGTCAGCGAGTACTCTGAAGAATTTCACCGACTGAGCGCGTGAAATAATTTGAATGAGTCTACAAATCAGTTAGTAGCTCGATACATTGGAGGCCTCAAGGAATCAATCCAAGATAAGCTTCAATTAAACTCTGTATGGTCGTTATCACAGGCCATTAATTTTGCCCTGCGGATTGAGATGCAGCATAACAGACCTTCACGGTTTCAGTATTCTAGACGGCCTCTTATGGATAGCATGGCGGATCCTACTAAAGCGGGTTCGAGTGTTGTGAAGCCTACTCCAAACCCGGTTGCACCTCCCCTGGCCGTGCAATTCCCTAAAACAGCAGGAAATACTCCGGATGGAAAGACTCTGCTCAAGAACAAGTACTCAGTACCGACTAATCCCTATGCCAAGCCCAGCTCCTTAAAGTGTTTTCGTTGTTTTCAACCGGGACATAAATCCAACGAATGTCCTCAACGACAGCAGTTACAATTAATGGAAAATGAAGATGGTGAAGGCTCTAATAATCCCAATGAGGGAGACAGCCCAGATGTAGAGGATGTTGATGGGGATGATGGCAATCCTATAATCTGTGTCGTGGAGAAACTATTGATCACTCCTAACCGCTCCAACGCCTCTCAAAGGAATTCCATATTTAAGACAAGGTGCACCATCAGTGGTAAGGTCTGCGACCTTCTGGTTAATAGCGATTGTACTGAGAATATCATATCCTGGTCAGTGGTCCACGCCCTCCAGCTCAAAACCACAAAGAATCCCCAGCCATACAAGATTAGTTGGGTGAAGCGAGGTATTGAGATTCCTGTAACTGAAATGTGCCAAGTCACATTCTCGATTGGTCGACAATACGTGTGTGAGGTATTGTGCGATGTCCTAGACATGGACGTGTGTCACTTGATTTTGGGTCGTCCGTGGCAGTTCGATGCGGGGGTCATATATGATGGCAGGGCCAATGCTTACTCACTAGACTGGAAAGGTCGACGACTGCGCTTCTTGCCCACAGCACGCGAAGACAAGAATTCTAGCTGTGACAGTCCCCCTACTGTGATGTAAATTGTCTCCGGACCTACTCTGCTGCTGTCTTGGCAAGACACTTCTATTATGTGGGCTTTGTTGGTGACTGATGCGGCCGACCAAAGTACCACATCCCTGCCTTGTGAAATCCAGGATCTCCTCCAGACCTTTGCTGATATTTGTCCGCAGGACCTCCCGTCCAGTTTGCCGCCTATGAGAAGTGTCCAACACCAAATAGATCTGGTCCCAAACGCCACCCTTTCCAACTTACCCCACTACCGACTCAGCCCAAAGGAGCAACAGATACTACAGTCAATTATTGAGGAACTGCTAAACAAACAGCTCATCCAAGATAGCATCAGTACATATGCAGTTCCCGCTCTACTGGTTCCCAAGAAGAATGGAGAATGGCAACTGTGCGTTGATATCCGGGCTATCAATAAAATCACAGTTAAATACCGTTTTCCGGTACCCTGAATAGAAGAATTGCTTGATAAGTTGGTTGGAGCCTCCGTATTCTCAAAGCTTAATCTTCGCAGCGGATATCACAAAATCCGTATCCGGCCCGGTGACGAGTGGAAGATTGCGTTCAAGACGCCAATGGGGCTCTATGAATGGAGAGTTATGCCCTTTTGGCTGTGCAATGCACCTTCAACCTTTATGTGATTGATACACGACTTACTAAAGCCATCTGGGGAAGGTTTTGTATAGCCTATTTTGATGATATTTTAGTTTTCAGCCGCTCGTTGGAGGACCATCTTAGCCATCTGCGACAGCTTTTCATGGAGCTACAGGAAAACAAGCTTTATCTTAATCTTTCAAAATGTGAGTTCTCTACCTCCCAAGTTAACTTCCTGGGCTTTATTGTGTCAAGTGAAGGTGTGGAAATGAACAAGGATAAGGTCTCCGCCATCCTTAATTGGCCGACACCCACTTATTTTTTTTTTGAAATCAGGAGTTTTCACGGCCTTGCAAACTTTTATCGCAAATTCATTAGAGGGTTCAGTATTATCATGAGCCCAATTACCGACTGCCTTAAGGCTAAGGTATTTCATTGGGGAGCTCCGCAACAGGACAGTTTCGAAGCCTTGAAAGCTGCCCTCACCACCGCCCCAGTTCTAGCTATTCCCAATTTTGACAAACTCTTCACGGTGGAAACCGATGCTTCTTCGATTGGGGTAGGCGCTGTTTTGTCGCAAGAAGGGAGACTGGTGGCATACTTCAGCGAAAAGCTTTGTCCCACGTGCCAATGTTGGTCGGCTTATGAACAGGAATTATATTTCGTGGTTCGTGCACTCAAACAGTGGGAACCTTACCTCTTACACCAAGATTTTGTCATCTGCACCGACAATAAATGCCTCCAATTCATCAACAGCCAAAAGCATGTCAATAGGATGCATGCCCGGTGGGTTTCTTTCCTCCAAAAGTTTTCCTTTGTTCTCAAACACCAGCCGGGTCACCAGAATAAGATTGTGGACGCACTCAGTCGAAAAATGGCTCTATTGAGCCAACTCCAAACCGAATTCTCTGGGCTAGTTTGTTTACAGGAACTGTATGCTACCGATCCTGAGTTCTCGGCAATTTGGCATGCATGCTTACAGCCAGAGGGTGCTCCAGACTTTACCATCCGCCATGGTTTCCTGTTCCACCAAAATTTGCTCTGTATCCCGGCTTCGTCGTGGCACTTACACTTGATTCATGAAGCACATTGCGGGGGTCTCGCAGCCATGCGGGACGCGAAAAAACCTTGGCACAACTCAAATGCAGATTCTTTTGGCCGAGACTCTGGCGTGATGTCCTGCTGTTCGTCGACCGCTGCCCAGTATGCCAAAGCTATAAAGGCGGTGCCCAAAACACCGGTCTCTACCTACCACTACCAGTTCTGGATACAATATCGGAGGATCTGAGCTTAGACTTCGTACTTGGCCTTCCCCGCACGCAAAGAGGCAATGACTCCATCATGGTCGTCGTCGACCGATTTTCCAAAATGGCACACTTCCTTGCGTGTAAAAAATCCTCGAATGATCTTCATGTTGCTCACCTTTTTTTCACCAAATTGTTAGGTTGCATGGGGTGCCGCGAAGGCTCACTTCGGACAGAGATGTAAAATTCATAAGCCATTTCTGGCGGGAACTGTGGAAACGTCTGGGTACAGATTTACGCCTGAGCTCCGCATACCATCCCCAGACAGATGGACAAACTGAAGTGGTTAACCGCACCTTGGGTAACATGCTTCGCTGTTTGGTACAAGATACCCCTTGTAACATCAATCTGCTCCAGGAACTGTTTTTGCTCCAGGATCGTCCGGGCCGATCATGGATCGTCCCGGGACGATCAATGTAAAAGACTCGGTACAGCTCGGTACAGAAACCCAGGAAGTGTTTTTGCTCCAGTATCGGCCGGGCCGATATGGGCATCGTCCCAGGCCGCTCAGTTCAGGGCAAAAGTCAGAGAGTAGAGGTTTTTATCGTCCAAGAAAAATTAATTATCGGCCTGAAAAATTATCCCAGGACGAAATTATTTGTTCTGATTGTCCAGGCTGATAGGGTCATCGTCCCGGGACGATCTGTTCATGGCACAAGACAGAGAGCAAGGGTTTTGATCGTCCAAGAAAAAGTAAAGATCGTCCTGGAAATTTGTCCTGGACGATGCTATTTTGGTCACATCGGCCGGGCCGATATGGGCGATCGGCCGGGCCGATCTCAAGGTTACTTAAGAGAAAAGGATTCATTTTGAGGAGAGAGAAAAAAATTAAAATCAGATTTTTCATCCGAGGAGAGAGAAGGAAAAGAGAAAAGTTGATTTCGGGACAACGCGGGACCATTTTCGTTCGTTCTGACAGTTCAGTAAATTGCTGTACGCAAGGTAAGGCACAATCCGACTTTCTCAATTTTCAGAACCGTCGAGTTTGGCGGTATTTTCTGTCCGGAATTTGTTTTTGTTGACGAATTTTGTCCGTATTTTCCGTCTGGTTCAGTTTTTACCGCGTAATTTTCTGTATGTTGTTGACGTGCCGAGTGTGCACATTTTGAATATTTTCTGGAGATTTTTGTCCGGACCGTTTTGATTTAGCAGCGTTTTTCGTCGACTGTAATTTTTTGTGTTGTCTGAATTTGTCTGGGCAGTAGAATAAAAGTATTGAAATGTTATTCTGTATATTCTGTGCGAATTTGGTAAATTTTGATTTGCAGGAAAAATTGTGTAATTTCCGTATACTGCCCTTGTGCTGCCGAATTTTATACGATTTCTGAAATTGTCCGGATTTATTCTGAATTGATATACTATGTTTGTGTGCTATAAATAGGGAGTTATAAGGGGCCAGGATCCTAAGAGATCCTGTTAGTGTCAGGGAAATCTGAAATGAGCTCAATCTGAAAATCAGTTCTGTTCCGAATCCGATGAATCTGTTCTGGTGCTATAAGCACATCTGTTCTGGTGCCGTGAGCACAAAGGGAGGCATAAGGGGCCAGAATCCGTAGAGATTCTGTCAGTGTCTGGGAAGGGAGGCATAAGGGGCCAGAATCCGTAGAGATTCTGTCAGTGTTAGGGAATTAGATATAAAATTAATTTGCTCTGAATTATTCTGATTTCTGTACGATTTTGATATGATTTCTGATTTTGTCAGTTCTGTTCTGTGATTCTGTACTATTTTGTCTGTTCGGATGTGATTTCTGATATGAAATGATCTAATGATTCTGATTTCTGATTTCTGATTCTGTCCGTATCTATTATGTCAGTACTTCTGAATGCGACTCTGTTTTGATTTGACACGTTCTGTTCTGATCTGATTCGTTCTGTCTGATTTGGTTTTGATTTTTGTACGGTTTTGGATTCTGAGGATTTTGATTGGAGGTTTGATGTCTTGCTGAGCTGTTGAGCTCACCCTTGTTTTCTGCGTGGTTTTCAGGTTCTGGGAAAGGGAAGGAAGTTCTGGAGTAGAGTTCCAGCGTCTGATCAGTTGTAGGTACTTTTGTACTTCTTGATTTTTGTACAGTCATGAATTTTTTGCTTTGTTTCTTTCTGTCAGCCATGTACTGTATTTGTATATGATTATTTTGAGGAAGAAAAAGATAGATGATTTGTTCCGCTGCATTTGATGTTTTTAGTAGCTCTGTGTGTCTGTTCTGTGTGTAATGTTTGGAAGAAAAGTTCCGAAGCAAATTCCAAAGCCAGATCCTGGAATGTCTGATAGGTTTGGCCGCGGCCCGTTGCGAGCGGGATCCGTCCCGGGTCGGGTTGGGTCGATACACCCCTAAGCAATGGGAAGAAATGTTGAGCACGGCTAAGTTTGCTTATAATTCCATGGTCAACAGATCAACGGGAAAGCCTCCGTTTAACATAGTTTACACCAAGGTGCCTAATCTGGCATTGAACGTGGCTGTTTTGCCCAAGTGCAGGTCCGAAATGGCTACCAAGTTCACTACCAAGTATTCGGACATGCTGAAGGACGTCCGAAAGAAACTTCATCAGTCCAACCAGTCTTACAAGGCTTATAAAGACCTCCGTCGCCGTGAAAAACTCTTTCACGTTGGTGATCTAGTCATGGTGCGTTTACGCCGCGAACGGTTCCCGCCGGGCACTTACTCCAAACTCAGTCGACGGAAAATAGGACCATTCCCAATCACTACCAAGATTAACGACAACGCCTACATTGCCAATTTGCCAGCAAGCTACAACACTTCGTCACTTTCAATGTATATGATATTTGGCCTTATCACCCTCCAGACAGCGCCCCGACCTCCATTAGCTCGTCCGAGTCGAGCTCTCCAAATGCAGGGGAGGACTGATGCAGTGCATACTTAGGCCTTGATACAATTATCTTCGTTTTCTGCATTCTCCACTAGTCTGCCAAGTTTGCTATTCTAGTCCTTTTTACCTTTTTACTTCATACCCCATTTATAGTATAGGGAATATTCCAGATAGTAGAAAATTACAGTATACTTATAGGTAGTAGAATGTAGTAGGAGGACAGTTTTTGTTGATATACCAAAATACCATTACCCTGGGAAGAGCTTCTTTCGGTTTTACTTGTTTTCTTGTGAGTTTCTCTGTTTCAGGTACCGTTGCTGGAGTCATCTGCAACCTTCGATCGAGGGGCTTCGTCAAGAAGTTTATAAGATATTGTCTTGCATGTCAGAACTTTAAAACCTTATTCGCTTAATTCAATGCATGTCATAATTAAAGGTTTGATTTTTTTCTCATTCTACCTTAAAATCTTATAGTAGCTACACATAAATATTTGCTTTAAGAACTCCATTAAGAATGCCGACATAACATACAGTTGATAGATAGATTTTTCCCTTCACTTCTTTCTGCTTCATGAAAATCAATATTTAATTGGCTTATACTCCATCAATTTAACTTGATTTTATAAATCTCATTACTTCAATCACTTTGTCTTTGTCATGTAGATGATCAACCAAACGTCTTCTGTTTTTCTCACATAATATAGGTTTTGTTTGCGACAGCTTTATAAATTAACTTTTTTATTTCAAAATTTTTTTGAACTAGAAATTTGTGTACTAGAAAACTACTTTAATAAGCAGTATGAATTTTTTTGAGGAAGTTGAATCTTCTTGGATGAGAGAGGGGGAGGGGGAAGAGAGGGAGAGAGAGCTAACGGGAAATTTTCTTTAATCCTCTTTCATGAGCTTCCAATCTCCATTGCAACCCCTCTATTTATAGAAGAATGAATCTACTAAGACAACAAGGTCCTAAGGAACAAATAATCTAAAACTGGACGAATACCTAACAAAAAGCCATAGTTTCTTCCTTCAATATTTTAATCAATTCTCTTATTCTATTGTTTCTTCAAGGCTTCAATGACATAAAAATTAAAAGTTTCATAAATATCACCTGAAGTTCACGTACTTAGAGAGAAGACACAATATTCACTTCACATCTTAGATCTACTATTTGAACAATTCAAGAATAAATTAGAGAAAAAATAATTGCCAGCCCGACCAATGCCTTATCATAAGTAAGTCAAAGTAAAATTAGGATCATAAATGCTTCAGTCTGTAAGTGTAAATGCAATGAACCAAAGAGCCGTACCGTATCCAACAATGTCAGGCAAAATTTTAAAAATAGCTTTGTGTTAAAATAGAATTTAATTGAGTAATGATATATATACCGTTAGATCCATTAATTGGTGCGGCGACCCGGATGAAGAGATCCTGCTGCCTGTTGTCCGCGGAGGATCTGAGATCTTTAATCTCCGTCATCCAAATCCACCCCCGCCACTCAGATAAACGCTCGCATAAGCCCTACAGGAGAAATTCATCAAACACCTTCTTTTACACTCATCCAAGCCCAAGCTCATATTCGCCACCGCCTCCGTCGTATCCAGCAGCGTCGTGCCGCGCACCACCAAGAACTCGTCGGATTCGTTCTCGCTGCAGCCAAGCGCTGCCCCCCTAACGCACCCATCAGACCTATTTCTCCTGCTCCAACTCACCAGATTCTTGGGATTAAATCCACCAAGACACTGGCACATCGGTGAGCTGCTGGAGTCGCAGATGGCATTGGTTCCGCATGCCGGAAAGAAGTCGCAAGGGTCGCTAGGTGCGAACCACAAAAGATTCCACTTCTGAGACGATGCTTTCCATAGGTATATATTGACTACCCATTTTTGATCCATGGTCAATGTAGAAATGGTGCCACCGATCGTGTTGTAGTAGTAAAAAATCTCCTCCGAAGTGGAGTGGAAGCCTTGGCTGAAGTCTCGGTAGAGGTCGATGGAGAATAATCTTCTAGAGAAGACACCGGTGAAGGCGTAGCCGTTCCATGGCCCGCCACGCCGGATCCACGCACCTGCCAGAGAGATCGCGGATGACCAGCTGGGGAACGCCAATGGTGTCAATCACTAAGGAATATTTACCCGGAGATGGATCGGAGTTGCTCAGCCACGACATGAGATTCCGATCGAGGATGATTTTCAGTTCCGGGCCAAGCTTCATCCCGGAGAGCAAGATGTCGGTCGGGTAATCAAAATTCTGCCATAAGTCGGAGCTGGAATTCGAAGCTCTGATGACCAAATTACCGGTGTCGAGAAGTTGAGCGACGGGATTGGGGGTGGAATTGGGGAAGGAAGGGGAAGACCAAAGAGGAGTGGAGTTACCAGTAGTTATGAGATGGAGAGATGCGTCGTCGGTGATGATTGACAGTGTTGCGTTGATATTGTGAATGGGATTCCGACGATTGGCAACCCAGACGACGGTTTGAATTGCGAGATTGCGTTACCAAATGCCTATATAGCTGTTGGTGGTGTTTGGAGGGGTGAAGAAGCCGAACGCAAAGGTTCCGTTTGCGGAGATGAGGGTTTCTCCATAGGAGAGTGGATGAGATGGAGTAAGGATGTCTGTGGCGAAGGAGATGGAGAAGTAGAAGAAGGTGAAGAAGAGGATGATTACAAGGTTCGGAAAGATCGGCTCTCTCCTCATCTCCAAGTTTTCCGAATGCTTCCAAATCCACAGATCGTATAAATAAAGTTTGAATCATAGAAAAATTGACTAATCTACGATCATAAATTCCCCGTAACTGATCGGCTCTCTCATCATTTGTGTGGAAATAATAATTAATAATGCCAGCACGACTGATTCAGATTTGTTCAAGCATAAATGAATCAATGCGTAAGTATCAGTAGCTCAATGCAATAAATTGGGATAAAGCTGATCAACAATGGCGGAACTAAATTAAAATATCTTCACCGTTTTGGTCTTCCCTATTAGCTCATATTTCTATCTTTCCTGCTCAAGCAAAAACAACAATATTATTAACTTTTTTTTTGTTTTATTTGTTTTGGAATGGTGCTTGGCGGCGTGACTAATCATCGGCTAACCTAAAAGAAGCACCACCTCAAAAACCTCCTGGACCGCACTTGATTGTAGGGGTGTCAATTTCGGGTCACGGGTCGGGTTCGGGTCAAACACTATTCTGGTTCGGGTCGATCCGACCCGTTTTTACAAATGCACTTCAGCCACACTTCACTGAAATCTGCATCATCATGGTACATTTCCTGTAAGCATTCGAGGCCCAAAAACTCTGTTTGGAGTTGAGTAATCAATGCCGCCCTGCGGCTCAATGCGTCGGCGACCCTGTTCTGCTTGCCGCTCTTATGCTTCAATACAAAAGTGAATTTCTGCAAAAACAATACCCATCTGGCATGCATTCTGCTGATGTTTTTCTGTGTATTGATGTATTGTAAGGCTTTGTGGTCACTATGCAAAACAAAATCTTGTTGGAGGAGATAGTGTTCCCATTGTTTTAAGGCTCTGACGACTGCATATAACTCTTGTTCGTACACCGTCCATCGTTGCCTCGGAGAGCTTAGTTTCTCGCTGAAAAATTCGATCGGCTTGTCTTCTTGCGATAGCACGGCGCCAACTCCCACGGACGAAGCGTCGGTTTCCACAGCAAAAGGTTTTTCGAAATTTGGCAAGGCGAGAACTGGTGCCTTGGTTAATGCTTCTTTGATAATATTAAAACTTCTTTCATGCTCTTGCTCCCACAGGAACTTCTTCTGTTTTAGCAGCTCAGTTAACGGTGCCATTAAGATGCTAAATCCCTTAATAAATCTTCTATAAAAATTTGCCAACCCATGAAAACTTCTGATTTCAGTGAATGTAGTCGGAGTTGGCCAATCTTGAATGGCCTGAATTTTTCTGGGATCAGCACTGACTCCCTCAACCGAAATTCGGAAACCCAGAAATGTCACCATTCGAGTGGCAAATTCGCATTTTGACATATTTAAATACAGTTTGTGCTGTCTTAGTGTTTCCAAAATATCCTTCAAATGCTTCATGTGCTCTCCGAAACTTTTGCTGAACACCAAAATGTCGTCAAAATACGCCACGCAGCAGCGATTCAAAAAGGGCCTTAAGACTTCATTCATCACTCTCATGAATGTAGCCGGCGCATTACACAAACCGAATGGCATCACCTTCCATTCGTAGAGACCTTCCCTTGTTTTGAATGCCGTCTTCCATTCGTCTCCGGGTCGGATTCTGATCTGATGATAGCCGCTGCGAAGATCCAATTTAGAAAAGTAGGCTGAACCCGATAGCCTTTCTAACATCTCCTCAAACCTCGGCATAGGAAATCTGAATTTCACTGTGATCTTGTTGATGGCGCGACTGTCCATACACATCCTCCAGTTACCATCCTTCTTCGGTACCAATAGAACTGGCATGGCACATGGACTTAAGCTATGTTGAATAAACTTCTTCTCCAACAATTCATCGACGATTTGCTGAAGCACCTTGTTTTCATTCGGGCTAAGTTTGTAATGCGGCAGATTCGGCAATGATGCTCCCGGCGTGAGTTCTATTTGGTGTTGAATAGAACGCATTGGCGGCAATTCGGAGGGGTGATTTTCAGAGCACACATCAGAGAATTGTTCCAGAATTTGATTTACTTCTTCTGGACGGTCATTACTGGAATTAGAATCTGTCACTTCCTTCACTATTAAAGCTAACATGTTTGAAGTTTCTCTCCAAGCACTAATCATAGCCGCCGCTGATACAGAGTACAGTGCTGTTTAGCTCTTGGCTGATTTGTTTTCAGAACTCGAACTACCCGGTAATAAACGAAGCCGCCGCCCCTTCCAGTCAAATGCATAAGTATTAGCCCTGCAGTCATAAATTGCCCCTACGTCATATTTCCATGGCCTGCCCAAAATAAGGTGGCACACGTCCATATCCAGTACGTCGCACAGGACCTCACTCGAGTAGTGCTTGCCAATGGAAAATGAGACTCTGCATAAGTCCGTCACCGCCATCTCCATTCCTTTCTTAACCCAACTAATCTTGTATGGGTTAGGATTCTTAGTTGTTTTCAATTGCAAGGCTTGCACCATAGCACGCGAGACCACGTTTTCGGTACAACCACTGTCAACCAACAGGTCGCAAACTTTGCCGCTGACTGTACACTTAATCTTGAACAGAGCATTTCTTTGTGATACAGTTGATTGCTTCGGAGCAAGCAGCAATTTCTCCATTACACATACAAGATGCTCTCCCTCATCTCCCTCTACATCTTCATGCAACTCATCACACTCTGCATCCTTTTCTTCTACTTCATCATCGCCATCTGCGTCTATCATTTGGAGCTGAGGTCTTGTCGGACACTCATTTGATTTGTGGCACTGCTGAAAGCATCTAAAACATTTGATATTAGCTGGTTTGGCATATGGATTATCCTTAGCTTGTGCTCGCCCCCGTGCTAATCCCCTTTGCTCCACATTTTTATTGATAGCTCCAATGGGGTCGCTAGCACTTGGAGACACATTTTGCTGCTTATTGATTTGTGGAGTGACAACACTATTTGGTCGGCTGTTCTCCGCCATAACCTCTGGATTCCGCCTATAATGTCCTCCTTTGTTAGGCCGCGACAGTTGCATTTCTATCTTTAATGCGTAATTGACTGCTTGAGACAACGACCACACATCATTCAGCACTAACTTATCCTGAATCGTCTCCTTCAAACCGCCAATAAATCTAGCCACCATCTGATTAGCCGTTTCATTTAAATTATTACGGGCGCTCAACCGATAAAACTCCTCAGTATACTCATTAACTGATCTATTGCCCTGAACACAATATTGCTGATATTGCACATACAACATTTGTTCATAGTCGGTTGGTAGGTACTGTCCCCGCAATAATTGTTTCATTCGATGCCAGCTCCTCACCTGACCCCGTCCCTCTCTACGCCGAGACTGTATCAGCTGCTGCCACCATGCGCCCGCCCCTCCTTTGAGACGGCAAGCGACATATTTCACCTGCCTTTCTGGCTCAATATCCATATATTCAAAGAACGTTTCCACTGTTCTTTCCCAATCCAAGAAATCCTCAATGTGTAGCCTGCCATCAAAATACGGAATGTCCAGTTTTACCTTGAACTCACCGTGTGATCTGCCAGTTCCTCTCGGACGCCTCCGCTGCCTATAGCCCATTTCCTCTTCTGACTCGGAAATGTCCAAATTCCTGAAACGGTCGAGTTCTTCCTCCGAATCTGAAGCCCCCACAATCTGCGACCCTCTTTGCCGCGGGTGCTCGTTCTCGACCGCACGCCTGTTTCCCGGTCCCTGATTGAATGCTGTGCGTGGGTTTTGAAGGCGGTCAAGCTTTGCATTGATTTCTCTCATTTCCTGCCGCAACTCGCCATACAGACGGTGCATCTCAGCAGCAAGTCGTTGCCGCTCAAGAGTAATCTAGCACGGGTTAGAGGGTTCCCAACCGTACTTACTCACGAATTAAAATAAGCATAAGTGGATTATTAAGGCCTGAGGCTTCCATCCAAGTAATACATCCATTTCCTCCGCTGCTAATGATGTAGGCACCTGTGATCAGATTAGCAAAGACAGCAAGAAAATAATAGAACAGTACCTTGTTCTAAGAAGAAGATGAACTTCAGCGTTTCCAAAGTAAAGAGCTAAAAACTAAAAAACTATCCCTGAGCCTTTGCAAAAGATAAGCAAAAGGCATTCCAGCTTCCTAACTGAAAAAGGACTAAAAGCAAAAAGGTTTCATTCCTCTACTCAAGTGCTAACTAACTAAAAGCAGTAAAAGGGAATAAGGAGTTCGTTTCCACTAACAAACGACCCAGCCAGAACGTCCCAGGAGACTAATTGTTCCGCGGTCCAGCTTCCTTAAGATGCTCCGCATCATTCTCCTCTGGTGTGAAAATGTTTTTGCCTGTAACGGTGGTGTCTCCGTCTGCCCCCTCTGGTGGATAGTAAGGAAATATGTCTGCTACATTGAATGTGTGAGAAGTGTTGAATTCAGCCGGTAAATCATCAACATAAGCGTTATTGTTGATCTTGTGGGTTACAGCAAACGGCCCGAACTTTTTGCGGCTGAGCTTAGAATAAGATCCACTGGGTAGTCGCTCTCGTCGCAGACGCACAAGAACCAAATCACCTGGTTTGTAGATTTTCTCCCTGCGGTGAGTATCAGCTTGCTCCTTGTATTTGCTATTGGATTGTTGCAGTTGTAGCCGCACCTTAGTTAGCATATCAGTAAATTGCTCCGCCAAATTGGAAGCAGCTTTGTTGTGACATTTTGGAAGGACTGCAATTGTCACGACCCGACCCGAGACGAGACGGATCCCGTTCGCACCGGGCCGCGACGAGGATAGCTAACCAGGATCTAGCTTTGGAATTTGGTTCGAAACTGAATCTTCCAAATGATTAACTCAACAGAAGCACACAGAACAACAGAGCTACTAAAAACATCAAATGCAGCAGAACAAAACATATATCTTTTCATTTCCTCAAAATAATCATCTACAGAACAGTACATGGCTTTCAACAGAAAGAAAGACAGAACAGAAAAGCCATGACTGTACAAAAATCAAAAGTACAAAAGTACCTAATCTGATCAGACTCTGAAATCTAGTCCTGAACTTCCTTGCCCTTCCCAGAACCTGAAAACCACCAGAAAGCAATGGTGAGCTCAACAGCTCAGCAAAGCAACAAACCACCAATCTAAATTCTCAGAAAACAGAACCAAATTCATCGGACAGAAATCAGATCAGAAATCGGAACAGAATCGGAAATCAAAACTTACGGACAGATATCAAATCACATCAGAGTCGTACAGATCGTATCAGAACAGAACAAATCAACAGAGTCAGAATCAGAAATCAGAATCGTACGGATCATATCATATCATAATCACAATTTCGTACAGAACAGAACAGATACAGAAAATAGTACAGATACATATAGCTAAATGCCCTGACACTGACGGAATCTCTATGGATTCCGGCCCCTTATGCCTCCCTTCCCAGACACTGACTGAATCTCATAGGATCCAGGCCCCTTATGTCTCCCTTTGTGCTCACGGCACCAAAACAGATGTGCTTATAGCACCAAAACAGAATTCATCGGATCCGGAACAGAACAGACATCAGATTTGATCTCATTGCAGATTTCCCGTTTCACTAACTGAATCTCATAGGATTCAGGCCCCTTATAACTCCCTTTTTATAGCTTATACACATAGCATTTCAATTCAGAAGAAATACGGACAATTCAGAAATTACCCAAAAAAAATCGGGCAGCACAACGGCAGTATACGGAATTTACACAAAAATTCCTGCAAAGAAAATTTACCGAATTCGCACAGAATACAGATATCAACATTTCAGAACATTTATTCTACTGCACAGATAAATTCCAATTTCACAGAAAAATCTGGTCGACTAAAAACACAGTCGAATCAAAAATACCCGGACGAAAATCTTCAAAATATAGTCAAAACGTGCACACCCGGCACGGCAACGATATCCAAAAAGTTACGCGGTAAAAACTGAGTCAATCAACAGATACGGACAAAAATCATTAACGAAAACGAAATCCGGACAGAATATACCGCCAAACACGACGGTTCTGAAAATTGAGAAAGGCGGAATGTGCCTTACCTCGAGCACAACAATTTCCTCAACAGCCACTTCGGGCGAAAACGGCTCCGCGTCGTCCGAAAATCAACTTTTCCACTTTTTCCTTCGTTTTTCTCTCTCCTCAGCTTTTTCTCTCTCTTCAAAATATCTCATTGCTATATATATCCAGACTGATCGTCCTGGACGATCGAGCTTCGTACCGGACGATCCATGAAGAGAGGAATTCCGTCCAGACGAAAAATGACATATCGTCCCTGGCGAAGGGTTCACGGGAGAATTTTCGTCCAGACGATCCTGATTTCGTCCAGACGAACCATACAGCCAAAACTGATTTTCTGCACAACCTGTACCGATCGTCCCGGACGATCCAACTTCGTCCCGGACGAACCTGGAGCAAAAACTGATATTACAATCTCCCCAACTTAAAAAAAAATGTCGTCCTCGACATTATCCAATCCAACCTCCGTCAAAACAAGTACGGGTACGACCGTCTCATATCAGACAAATTAAAAGCCATTGCTGGAGAGATTGTTAAAAAGCTTTCAGGATCTCCATTAATTAGCCGCAAAGGTTATCGGTGGTGTTTTGAATTCTAGCTTGGAAGAAAGACATTGGAAAAAAGTTTTAAATAGTGATTTTATAAGTCCAAAATCAGGTCAAGATGACATCTTTCTCATTTTAAGATTGAGCTATACGTTCCTCCCAAAACATCTACAAAATTGTTTCGCATTTTGTTCTATATTTCAACAAGATTATAGGTTTGATAAAGATGATTTAGTCCAAATGTGGATTGCATTGGGTTTCATTCAGCAACCTCATGATCAAGAATGGACTATAGAGGATATTGGAGGAAGCTATTTTGATGAATTGGTTAAAAAATCTTTCTTTGATAAGTTTGAATGTTTTGGAGGATGCTACTACAAGATGCATGATTTAATACATGCATTGGCACAATCAATTTCCATGCATGAATGTTTAAGAGTTGAGGATGGTACAAAGTTGCCTTCTATAATTCCTAAGACACTTCGACACTTGTTTGTTAAAACTACAAATCTAGACTTCATAAAAAAGATTGGGCAGGTTAAATATTTGCATTCTCTTTTCTTGATGCTAAAAGCTTTAAATCAGGATATTTCTAGTGCACTTATTGAAATTTTCAAAGAATCGAGAAGCCTACGCTTATTACACGTATTTGTTCCAGCCTTGGAAATGATACCTGAAGAGATTGGGAATTTGATACATCTTCGATATTTGAGCTTTTTCAATAAGAAGTTTACTATGCTGCCAAGATCTCTAAGTACTCTCTATCACTTGAAATACTTAAAGAGTAACATAGTGGAAAAAAAAACCCAAGTGGAAATAAACCAATGTAAAGTTGATTTTTTACCTCGTGACATAAATAATCTTTCTAACTTGCGTTACTTGATGTTGCCCCAGTATTATATTTCATTGATATGTGGGATTGGGAAGCTAAAGTTTCTTCAAGAATTGAATATTGATCTTAGAGATGTGAGTGGGTATAGAATTAAAGAGCTGGAGAATATGAATGATCTTTGCGAATTAAGAATCAATTGCCTTGAAAATGTTAAGAATGCAGAGGAGGCTTGTAGTGCCAAATTACGTGCCAAGACAAGGCTCACAGATCTAACCTTATGTTGGAGAAACACTGATTCGAGGAACATCAATTTAGATGAGAATGTGCTCGACAACCTTCAACCACCAACATGTCTAAGGAATCTGAGCATAAACGGATACATGGGTGTAAGGTCTGCAATATGGATGAACGTGCTCGACAATCTAGAGAAAATCGAATTGTCAGATTTCTTGGAGTGTGAATCTCTTCCACCTTTTGGGCAACTTCCCTTCCTCAAGTCACTGGAACTTCGGAACATGCCGAAAGTAAAATGGTTCGAAAGTAAATTTAATGGGAATGATAAATACCTTGCCTTTCCATCGCTAGAGGAGTTGCATATTGACGGATTAGAAGCATTAGAGGATTGGTTTGAGGCAGGAGTAGCTGCTGAAGATGGATGTTTGTTTCCTTGCTTAATTAAACTGAAGCTAGAAAACTGCCCGAAGTTGAAAGAGTTGCCTTCTTTGCCTTCTAAGCTCAAAAGCTTGCAGATACGATCTACGGCGTGGAAGACTTTGAATTTTTGTAGCAATTCAAATCCTATTCCCCTTGAAACATTATGGGTCCAGCACTGTCCAAACATTACATCTCTTCCTCTGGCTGATGAAATAGTAAGACTTGCAGCACTAAGAGACTTGAAAATTACAAAGTGCCCCAATGTGATCTCTCTCGGAAGATATCGAGAAGTGGATACCACTAATAATTGCCATCTCATGCTCAGCAATCTCAGTATAAATGATCCGTCGATGTTGCTAATGGAGCCATTGAGAAGTATCGCCTCCTTAAAAAGTCTGAGGATTGAGGATAATGATGAGGTGGTTTCCTTTCCAAATGAGGCGGAGCAGTGGTTTCTGAAAGTTAGCTCTTCTCTTTCTGTTCTGGACTTTAAGCGTCTCGCGTCCTTAGATTCTCTCCCTTCCGTCTTGGAAAGCTCATCTTCACTTCATGTTCTATATATTGGGAACGTTCCTATGCTTCGGGAATTACCGAACCTTCCTCCCTCTTTGAAACGTCTAGAAATTGAGAGATGTCATCCAGAGTTAAAGGAGCGCTATGGAGAGGATGGAGGCTCCGATCGGCACAAGATTGCTCACATTCCGAGTATCCATATTCAGTAAAGTTTTAAGGCCTAAATAACACTTGCACACATTTTACGGTAGCAGCTGCTTACATACATACAAAGGTAAGCGCATGACAAAGTTTTTATGTCCTTGAAACCTTGTGAACCGTACTGTGTGATTGTTTCCTTTTCAAATGAGTCGGAGAAGTGGTTTCTGAAAGTTAGGTCTTCTCTTTCTCAGCAGGTATTTTGGAGGGCTCAAATCCTTACAGTATCTGCCTTCCTCCTTGGAAAGCTTATCTTCACTTCAGATTCTATCTATTTATGTTGTTCCTATGCTTCTGGAATATGTTTGCTTGAGTTGGATTTTGCTCTTTAAGCGGTGGCTGGTATCATTGTCTGCTGGCAAATTTTTTTTGTGTTCTTTGCATTCACGGCTTTTCATTCATGTAGTGTATACTCTCTGTTGCTTAAACCCTCCATGTGAAGGAATTGCTCTTTACTTGCAAAAAAAGATCAAGTTTTCATTTCTTCATCTTATTGTTTGGTCATTTCCATTGTTTTGAGCCACTTAAATGATATTCATAGTTTGGTTTTAATCTGATGAATAGTTTTCTTCTGACTTCTAAGTTTATTTAAAAAATTTACTTGAGTTGATGGTTTTGTTATGCTTTATAATTTTCCTCTAGGTGATTTCTGTTGCATGTCGAACTCTAATGTCGTGTTTTTTTTCTCAGATTTTCTACAACTTTTAATGAGTTATTCGAATTCATCCGTCGCCAAAATTAGGCCGCAACATACCTATGTTTACTGCCATTGTCATCTCAAATGTGTCTTGTATACTTGCCACCGGGGACCTAACAGTGGAAGGCAGTTTTATAGATGCATTTATAATATAATCAAAGTGAAGATAATTGTAGTTTCTTTAAATGGGTGAATGAGCAAGAAGAGCTATCTTATGTCACACATTATGAATTTAAGGCATCTGATCGAAGGAATGCTGAGAAACTTGACTTGATTCTGCTTACTATGAAAGTTTTTGTAGTGATGGTTTTTATCGACATTACAATCCGAGTTTATTTTCTACAACTTTTAATGAGTTCTTCGAATTCATCCGTCGCAAAAATTAGGCTGCAACATACCTATGTTTACTGCCATTGTCATCTCAAATGTGTCTTGTATACTTGCCACTGAGGACCTAACAGTGGAAGGCAGTTTTATAGCTGCATTTATAATATAATCAAAGTGAGGATGATTGCAATTTCTTTAAATGGGTGGATGAGCAAGAAGAGCTATCTTATGTCACACATTATGAATTTAAGGCATCTGACCGAAGGACTGCTGAGAAGCTTGACTTGATTCTCCTTACGATGAAAGTTTTTATAGTGATAATATTTATCGACATTACAATTCGAGTTTATTTTGGCTAGCTATGTTGTATCTTAACTATCTTTATGTCATGTTTCGTAGCGTTATGTAGTACCTTAAGTGTTTCTGTGGAATGCGAACGAAAATGTAATGTTGCTTGAAGAAATTATGTATTTTCTACTTATGTTGTATGAAAAGAGATGATGAATTTTCAATTTTTTTGTGGAATGAACAAAAATTTGGTATTCACTCTTTTGTTGGAATGTAAAGTTGTGATTTAAATGTTGGCTTAAGTTGGTTAAACTGCTATACTTATTGTCTAAATATGAAATTAGTGCAGATTTTTAAAAGCAGAAAATACATTCACAATAAGGGCAAGAGCATTCTTTCCAAACTAATATGAAATTAGTGCAGATTTTTAAAAAGCATAAAAAATATTCATAATAAGGGCTAGAGCTTTCTTCCCAAATTATATGAAATTAGTGCAGATTTTTAAAACCATAAAATACATTCACAATAAGTGAGAGCTTTCTCCCTACAGAAAATACTTTAAATAGCATCGTTACCTGCCGGAGTCTCGCGAAGAAGTTCGCGGCAATTTGCAAGCAGACGTCCGCACGAAGGAGTTGGCGACAAGGTTTCTTCCTGAGTTAAAACACACTGACACAGCTCTCACGACAAGTTGCGTGCGAATGGGGGGTATTCGGCGGGAAGAAAGACGTCGTCAAGTATGAGTGGTAAAAATGAGGTAAATTAAGTATTTGAGTGGTATAAATGTAATATTAGTATTTGAGGAATTAGATATGTAAAATAACAATAATATAGTGGTATGTATGTAAATTTCTCATTTTATTTATGTATGACTTGGTGATCCCTTTATATATAAATATTTTCTTCTTTCTGAAATCTAAATAGTTCATTTTAATTTCTTATTGATTATTCTAAATGAAACAATTATTGAATTATTATTTAATTTTGATTTTATGTTTTTGAGATTGCAAAAACAAAATAAATTTTAATGATCAGTCATCTTTAATCTACGAATTTTATTTCTTTTTGCACTTTCATCAACTTTCACATTAGTTTTGTTTATGGATTTATTTATTTTTTGGGACATGCTAACTTCTTATCTGGAAGAAGTGGAAGTGGAAGTCGAAGCAACAGCTCTCATCTGGAAGAAAAATTTTATTGTCATTGCACCAATAGCTATAATTTGAACTCATTAATTTGATGAGATAAAAAAAGGAAAACTAATCTTTAATGCACAAATTCTCTATCCTGCATTACTGCTCTTGATTCTTGCTTTACAAGAGTTAAATTAAAATGAGAAGATTAAGGTTTTGTTTGGGACAACTTTCTTACTGCTTCTTAAACCGGCTTCCTAGTATAAAAATTAAAATTTTTATAATAAAAATTTGTTTTAAGAAGTAATAAAAACTTCATTAAAAATCATCCAAATGAAAACATCATTACAATTTATTAACAGATTTACCATTAACAAATGAAAAGATTTTGAGCTCGCAATTTTAAATATTTCTCCTTGTAAATTTATCATCAACAATTTTTTGAAAAAACACCATCGTGATATTATTTCATTATTGCATTTGTAGTTAACAATTTTTTTTTCTTTTCAAGTGACTGATTAAGTCAATAATTCGATCCAATAACACACCAACTGATTCTCTAAATTTCTTTAAAGCGTCTAATTATTTGAGAACAAGACTGCAAACGAGTCGAGTCAAATTGAAGTCATACCTAATTCAAACTTTACTCAAGCAGTCAAACATAAGTTTGCTATTGTAAGATCTCATAAATAGTTTAGGGAAGATACTAATCGTTTGGCCAATCTTGTCGCCAGCCCTATTGCTTCTCCTTGTGTTCATGTGGATCTTGAATATGGGGCCTGTGAGAGCCCTTTGGTTGGTGTGTTGTCTGATGTAAATTTTTTTAGTAGGGGACATGGAGAAGTAGAACACGAAGGTTCGAAGGATGATTTTCTTGGTATTTTTCGGGTTTTGCTAACACTTTAATTATCCAAAGAGTTCTTTTCAACTATAATTAGGGTTGAGAGCTCAGCTTGAAGATCGTAAATCAGTTCAAATCAAGTGAGCAGAAAGTAAGGATCGGACTTTATTTCAAGTCATTGGTGGAATGACTAAGGGTTTGTTTGGGACAGTTTTCTTAATGCTTTCTAAAATAATGTTTTAGTTAAAAAGATTTCTTGAATTAGAATTTTTTGTACTAAAAAGCTATTTTAGAAAGCAATGAGAAAGCTATTACAAACGTAGCCTGACTTTATTTATAATATATTTCTCGTTCTTATTAATATTTAGATAAAATTAATGTTATAAAAGGGATTGCTTTAAAAGGGCTCACTTACCGTTCTTCGGTGTTTGGTTCTCTACTTCTCGGGAAATTATTGGGTAAGGTCACCGGACACAGCTACGTTCGGTATTCACAGTACTGAGCAGTATTGAGCTCGGTACTGTGAAGTACTGAGTATTAGAGCAGCACTGACCTCGGTACTGAGCAGTACCGAGTAAGAGGTGATGTGGCGCATTTTTATTGGGCTCCGAACACCTCCGATGACTTGACCCAATAATTTCCCCTACTCTCCATCCCTCTTTTCCGAAAAATTATTGCGTCCTCCCACCTGACGTAGAGATGCGTCCTCCCAGAGCTAAAATCGCACTAAAAACGAGAAATACCAAACAAATACCGAGCAATACCAAACAATCATGAGGAATATCATCATGTGAAGACCAATACCGAGTTATACAGAGCTATACCGAGCAATACAAAAAATACCTAGTTTTTCCTAGAAAAAACTCGATATGTTTTTGTATTGCTAGGTATAGCTCGGTATAACTCGGTATTGGTCTTCACATGATGATATTCCTCGTTATTATCAAATAATACTTAGCAATACCGAGCAAAAACCGAGTTTTTTGACGGTACGTCAGGTGGGAGGACGCAATAATTTTTCCTCTTTTCCACCCTGGCCATGACTGCAGAGAATCTAACCCATACTGAGATCTACTCCCCATACACCGCCTTTTTTTGGCAGCTAGTCATATGCCAAAGTTGCAAAGCTGATCTCTTTACGAAGGCCTCCTCTTTGCCTTTATTGACATAAATAATGAAGGGACAGCGTTCTTTAGATCAATTCAAAAAATCTCAATTAGGCTATTAATGACATTCTATGGATTTTGGTCATTGGGTAGGATTTACTTTTATAAAATCGTTCAAACTGAAATTTAAATTATATTAATTTTCTTAGATATTAGATTAATAAAATTATATAAATAAATTAGTGACAGATGTTAATATGGATACTGTTTATTTCATACATCAAACATATAATTTTCTTAAAGATATTTTTTATTCTTCTTAATACATATTATTTAATCTAAAAATAATTAAGCAATGATGTTAGCCAATTTTTTTGGTTGATGGTAGATTGATGTTGATTTTATAATATTTTTGTGACATCAAAAGAGATGCTCGTAAGTGTGCCATGAAATTTTGGTTTCATTTGGGATAGTTTTTTTGCTGCTTTTTAAAGCAGATTTTTTGTATAAAAAATTTTGAACTAGAATTTTTTGCACTAGAAAATAACAAGAAAGTTGTCCCAAATGAAGCTTTTGTTTCACTCTTTCGTGATTGAACCGTTGAGAATAAAATGCATATGTAGAAAAAATTTATTTAAATTGTGTGTATTAGGGCTTTGTTTCAATGTCTTGTAGAGTTAATAAACATTTACAGTTTTTCTACAACTCCTTTTTGACTAATAAACTTGGAGCTCGCTCAATGAAAATGAGCTAGTCATCGTAATTTTTGAGATAGACTGGATCAAAAGGCTCTATTCAAGCTAGCACATTTCCTTTGTTTTTACTTAATTTCAAATATTATACTTTTTTATTTTAGATTTTTATGCATTGTTTATGAAAGTTCTCTAATGTGTAAATGTTGTAAGAAATTAATGGGATGGGAGCTTTGGTTGTGTTAATTGCTTTCAAAACATGGAAGTCCCATTCTATTTGGGGGTGGATGGTCACTATGCATGGCTTAGAGATAGACAAACAAAGAAGTTATGGCCATGTAAAATGTATCAATTATAATTACATAAGCTGTACTCAATATAATGATTTCAACTATCTCTGACTCTGAAGGCTTTGTCATATTTTTGATCTAAACTACAGAATTAACAAAGCAAATAGGTTACTTTGTCTTAGCGGCCTGTGATAGTTGAAACAGAAAGGTCATTGGAAGCATTTACAATTAAGTTTAATGGCCATTCAGATTCTGAAGCATTTTTCTTTGTAAAAAATGCAGGTTGCTTAACGGGGTTGAAGTGTAAACTTACATTGCTAAGCATGGTGACAGTATCAGTCATATTAGGGCGATCGTCTGGGCTCTCTTGTACACACAGAAGCGCCACGTAGATGCATCTTGCCACCTCATCATGTCGAAATTTGTTATCTAATGCAGGATCCACAAAGTCCATCCAAGTTCCTTCTTTCCATAAATCCCAAGCCTAAATTAAGCAACATTATTTTAATTTTCATAATCTCTTTTAGATTTCAAGATAATTGCTCAAAAGAAGAAGAAAAAGGAAAGAGAAAAGATATTCACTCACATACGCAAGAAGATTGTACCAAGAACCAATTTGACGAAAACCAGCACTTCTTTTCCCACTTACTATCTCAAGAAGCAGAACTCCGAAGCTGAATGCATCCGACTTAACAGAGAATAGACCCTCATAAGCGTATTCTGGAGACATATAGCCACTAAATATGTGGTAAAATAAAACTAATTACCATCCAAAGCATTCAATTGAAGTCCTATTTTGACACCCGGGTTTCGGGTCGAGTTCAGGTATAACCCGAAACTGATCGGTTCAAACGGGATGGCTCTAACCGGACTTGGTTATGTAAACAGGTCAAAAATCCGGATCCGGACGGACCCGTCATGTTACTGGGTTGACTTGACCCGACACAGTTAACCTGAGGACGGCGACGGCGGACGACAGACGGTGGGCGGGCACTGACGCGAGAGCCGGCGGGCATGCTCGAGCACGCGCGCGGTCAGGTCATTTTGACCCGAAACTCCGACGGGTCAACCCGAACCCGATCGTTCTGAAATCAGGTCGGATCTAACCCAAAATTTTTTAATCGGATTCAAGTCAGATTTTCGTGTCGTGTCAAATATTGACACCTCTAACGTGGAGTTAAAAAATATATTAAAGATGTTGATTTTGGTTTTGATACAGTGAAAAAAAAAAAAACATGTTTTAAATGTATGTTCCACTTACAAGCAACCAAATGAGACCAAATCAAAATTTGTTTTAAAAACAGAGGGATAAGTATTCATAAACTTACTAGGTGCCAACAATCCTTCGAGTCTTTGCTTGGCTTTCATTAGCATCAAAAATTCTTGCCAAGCCAAAATCTGAGATTTTAGGATTCATATCAGCATCCAAGAGAATGTTGCTTGCCTTTAAATCTCGATGAATGACTCTTAATCTAGAGTGCTTATGAAGATAAATAAGCCCCTGAGCTATTCCTTCAATTATTTGGAAACGTTTTGTCCAATCTAATTTCACTCCCTGTTCAACATCTGAAGAAAATAGAACATAATTAGCATTTCCAGTAAAACAATACGAGAATTATATATTTTGATTTCTAGACAAGATTTATGATTTATTCCTTCATAACTTGATGTGAACTTACCGAAAAGAAAGACATCCAAACTCTTATTAGGCATGAACTCATATATCAGCATCTTCTCTTCGCCATGAATACAACATCCTAATAACCTTACTAAATTCCTATGTTGAAGTTTAGCAATTAATAAAATTTCATTCTTGAACTCCTCGAATCCTTGCCCTGATCTTGTAGACAGCCTTTTGATCGCTACATTTTGTCCCTCTAGTAATTTTCCCTAAAATTATATCAAATATAAGAGCATTTGCACATTACATATCAATATCACAATGCACTGAAGAGTTTCACATAGCATTGAAAAAGTTTATAAAGATGTTACCTTATAAACAGGTCCAAAACCACCTTCTCCAAGCTTGTTAATATCTGAAAAGTTGTTTGTAGCACTCACTACCTGAGCAAATTTAAAGAATGATATTTCTGAATTCCCTTCTTTATTGGCATCATGCATAATTTCATGACCCCAATTTACAGAGGAAACTGATTGTTCCTCTTCTTCTTAGAATTAAGAAAAAAAAAAGTTTAGTTTTTTTTATATGTATATATATAGTATAATCAAAGTATATTAAGAATATTTCAAAAACTTACTTCTGCGTTTCCATCTCCTTATCACAAGTATCAAAAATATTAGAATTTGACTTGTCATAATTAAAGGTTTGATTTTATCTCATTCTACCTAAAAATCTTATAGTAGCTACACATAAATATTTGCTTTAAGAACTCCATTAAGAATGCCGACATAACATATAGTTGATAGATAGATTTTTCCCTTCACTTATTTCTTCTTCATGAAAATCAATATTTAATTGGCTTATACTTCATCAATTTAACTTGATTTTATAAATCTCAATACTTCAATCGCTTTGTCTTTGTCATGAAGATGATCAACCAAACGTCGCCTGTTCTACTCACACAATATAGGATTTGTTTGCGACAGTTTTGTAAATTAACTTTTTATTTCAAAATTTTTTTGAACTAAAAATTTGTGTGCTATAAAACTACTTTAATAAGCAGTATGAATGAATTTTTTTGAGGAAGTTGAATCTTCTTGGATGAGAGAGGGGGAGGGGGAAGAGAGGAAGAGAGAGCTAGCGGGAAATTTTCTTTATTCCTCTTCCATGAGCTTCCAATCTCCATTGCAACCCC
>NW_021319375.1:474988-479146 GCF_001605985.2 Dendrobium catenatum
TTTGAATCAAATAAGATTCATTAATTTTGATTGGAGCTATTGATCCAAACATAAAATTTGGGTCCATTTTGATCTTGATTATATGCCAACTTATTAATATAGGCATCATTTTGGACATCTTTTCTATAACTTTGTTTTTCAGACCGCAATCACAATTACCATTTGGATGCTATTTATTCATTGTTTTGAAGAAATTTACATGTCAAGAATATACATTTTATAGCAACTTTAAAAAAAGTTATTTTATCTATAACAACTATATAACCACTTTTATAAAAAATTGCAATCGTCCCAAACAGACACCTAATAAACATAATAGGTCCATCTATCGATTCAAATAAAACAACAAGAAGAAGAATAACGTCAAGCCTTTATAGGGTCTACTACATGAATATTTTTTTTTTCCATTATGTTATATTAAGGGGCTGTTTGGTACGCGGATTTAGCCGGATTTAGGGCAGGATTTGGGCAAAATCCAGCCAAATGGCCTAAAATGCAAATCAAAATCTCACGGTATTTGGAAGCCGCGGGTGACGGAAAAAGAGCCGTTTTTGCGGTAAATCCCGGATTTCGCAAATCCGCATATTCGGCGGATTTAACTTGTTATTCGCGGGAGAGGTAGCGGATTTATCTGGCTATTCACGGGAGAGGAAGAAGATAGAGGAAAGCCCGAACCATTCCAGCTGTTTTCTTATCTCTTCACTCGCTCATCTTCACAAAACAGCTCGCGCACATGCTCGCCCATACGCCCTCGTCTCCTCCTCTCGCTATTATAAGCCCACTGTTCACTTCCTTTAATTTGCACATCCAGCAGTAGAGCAGTCGCCTGTAGAAGAAACGAGCGGAGTGAGTCGGGCCAATCGGCAGCAGGTATGATTCATTTATCTCCTATCAAGTTTTTTGTTAGTATATCCACTGTTTAGGCTAATATATGTCCGAAATTTTCCTTATTTGAATGTTGTCTATTCTTTCGCCGTTTCATGATTATCGACAGTTGTTCGAACAGGCCTATATTGTTTGTGTTGTGATATTTCATTTGCTAGAGTGGTTTGATAGTATGACATTATGTTAGTAACATGACACCTGAAGAAGATGTGGATAGTAGTGGAACATACCCAGAAACAAATTGTAAACAATCATCTTTACTTCATGATCATATTAGTTTTGCACTGGATAAATCGAGTTGGTTGACAACGAATGAAAACGAATCCTCAAACATGAATTACCTAGCTTCCACTCGGAACAAAAACTGTAAAATTCACTTCTCAAATGGTAATCATGCTCATTAGAAATAGTTATTAAACAATATCTATGGATACTATTAAAATGTATTATTTGAAATTTGTACAGCAAAAATGAAACATTTTTTGAAAGGGAAAGCGGCTCAACGTTCATCTGCCAATACTCAAGCAGACATTATGGATTATTTAGATGTGAAGTTGGGGAATAGTAATAAAAATATTTTGAGGACACCTAGATGGTCAGATCAGCATAATGAAGTCTTCAGAGAGTTGTTGTTCGAGCAGTATTTGTGTGGTAATATTATTGATGGCATATTGCGTAAGGACAAGTGGAAGGATTTGGTCGGTATACTAAATCGTCGAGTTGAAAAAAACTACACTAAAAATAGTGCACAGATTAGGTTCAAAAATATGAAAGCTGATTTTCGTGTTGTTTTCCAACTAGCAAATCGAAGTGGCTGGGGTTGGGATGAAAATCTTCATTTTCCAATAGCCAGTGATGACATATGGGATGAGATAATACATGTATATTTTACTATTTTTTCACTAGGATAATCCAAAGCTGGCGAAGTACCGTCGTAATCCATTCCACCAATAGGAAATTTTTGAGAAAATATGTGGAGATAATATTGCTGTGGGAACACTAGCAAGGTCATCCCAAAAAACAAATAAATCAATAGAGGAAGTTGTGACAGGAGGAGACGTGGAGGAGGATGTTTTCTTGTCCAGTAACGAAATAAGTTTTGTACCAACAGATTTAGAAAGCAACCAAATTCCTGAGAGGGAAAACACAGAAGAACCCCAAACTATTCCAATGAGTTATAGCAAGCGTTCAAGTGATGATGATATTCAATAGTAGACGCCCCCGGAGAAGAGCTGAAAATTTCCTACGTGGAGTTCTTCCTGACGAGCTATGCGAGCTAATAGTTGACCACGTACAGTTGAGCAATGAAATACGCAATATAGCACCAACTCTTTTAAGTGATAGTAGCTCGTCCGAAGAAGAGACCAACATACCAAGACCTATGTTTACGAGATGTTACGCAGGCGAACAATATGTAGTTGACCTTCTTTATGGTCATCCGTTACGTGCTTACAACTCTTTCAGACTTTCAGCATACGCTTTTCATCAACTAAGGGAATTGCTAGAGAGTCGTTCACTACTTATACCAAAAACATTTTAGTTCAGGAGCAACTTGCAATTTTTCTGCGTGGTATAGCACATGCACATAGTTATAGACAGTTGTGCGAGTTCTTTCAGCATTCTCTTGAAACAGTTATTCAGTATTTTAATTTGGTCCTACGTGCCATAGTTTCTTTAGCCAATGAATTCATAACGATGCCAACTGTGGAAGCAGAATGCCACCCTTATGTACGTTTGAATCAAAATTTTTTTCCATTCTTCGAGAATGCTGTTGGAGCTATTGATGGGACTCACATTCCATCGGTTGTAAACAAAAACTTGCAAAATCGGTATCGTAATAGAAAGGGGTTCACTTCTCAGAATGTCATTGCTGCAGTGTCATTTGATAGGCAATTCGTCTATGTGGGTTCCGGTTGGGAAGGATCAGCTGCTGATATGAGAGTTCTACGATGGGCAATCGAGGAGGGTGATTTTAAAGTTCCAGCTGGTAAATATTTTCTGGTAGATTCTGGGTACGCAAATACAGATAAACTAATTGCACCATTCAGAGGGTATCGGTATCACTTGGCTGAATACCGTACAGATGCTTCTCGGAGGTACTCTGTTGCACAGGAGCTATATAATCACCGTCATGCCCAACTACGAAATGTAGTTGAGAGGACTTTCGGCATATGGAAAGAAAGGTTCCAAGTTCTGACTCACATGCGTCAATTTCCACTTGCGGTTCAGGCTGATATTGTTCTAGCATGTGCAGTCTTGCATAACTTTATCGGACGTTATCACGGGCATGATATTTACTTCAACATGTCACAAACTGAAATGCAGCATAACAGTGACTTGGGGGAGGTTCAAGCTATTGATGAAGACCCGAATTTGTATGCAGGTGTTGGAGAAAGAGTACTGGGTGATGATTTGAGACATTTAATTGCAACAAATATGTGGGAAGCCAGAGTAAGTCTCTCTGGTATTAAGCTTATATTCTTTATAATATTCATAATTTAAACTTCTGACAAACTACTCCATTTATAGGTAGCAAGCCAGCGAAATCGTTCAGCAGGATAACCTGCAATGTTGAAAACTTTGAAGATGGAATCAACTTTATTTTATTTGCAATTTGTTTTATGTTATTGTTGTATTTCAAATGAAACTTTGTTGTATTTTATTTGAACTTGGATTGTTCTACTTTAATTAATGAAGAAATGAATGTTAAATCTTTTAACCGCCTTAAATCCTGAATTGAACAGCCAAACAGTCACACAAGATTTAACTGGATTTATCATGAATGTTACCAAACAGTTTTCAGGATTTCGTAAATCCGGGATTAGGAGGATTTACGAAATCCTACTTAAATGAAATCCTACATTCTACCAAACAGCCCCTAAGAGTCAAGCTCTTATTTAAATCTATTAAAGAAACATCATTTCTAATACTTTCTAATCAAATATTTTTATGTCTACCTCAACCTCTTTTAACATAGGTCAAATTTAATATATTTACTTTCCTAATTTGAGTCATCGAAAGACCAATGTTTTATATGACCAAACCATCTAAGACAACTCTCTTTAATCTTATATGCCTATGAAGCTACTCTAACCTTTTCACGTATCTGCTAGTTTCACATTCTATCTCTAAAAATAAATTACTCATCCACCTGAATATCCTCATCTTTGCAACACTTACTTAATTTTATGTTTTTCTTTTTAATGACAAATATTATGATCCATAAAACATTACAAATCTCATCATCATCTAATAGAGTTTTACTTTAAATTT
>NW_021319375.1:479246-490083 GCF_001605985.2 Dendrobium catenatum
CCGTATCCAACAATGTCAGGCAAAATTTTAAAAATAGTTTTGTGTTAAAATAGAATTTAATTGAGTAATAATATATATACCGTTAGATCCATTTGCTGGTGCGGCGACCCGGACGAAGAGATCCTGCTGCCTGTCGTCCGCAGAGGATCTGAGATCTTTAATCTCCGTCTTCCAAATAATGCATCCAAATCCTCCCCCACCATTAAGATAAACGCTAGCATAAGCCGTACAGGAGCAATTCATCAAACACCTTGTCTTACACTCACCCAAGCCCAAGCTCATATTTGCCACCGCCTCCGTCGTATCCGGCAGCGTCATGCCGCGCACCACCAAGAACTCGTCGGTTCCATTCTCGCTGCAGCCAAGCGCTGCCCCCCTAACGCACCCATCAGACCAATTTCCCTCGCTCCAACTCACCAGATTTCTGGGATTAAATCCACCAAGACACTGGCACATCGGCGAGCTGCTGGAATCGCATATTGCATTGGTTCCGCACGCCGGAAAGAAGTCGCAAGGATCGCTTGGTGCGAACCAAATCAGATTCCAATTCTGAGACGATGCTTTCCATTGGTATATTCTGGCTATTCCTTTTTGATCCATGATCAGTGTAGAAATGGTGTCGCCGATCGTCTTGTAGTAGTAAAAAATCTCCTCCGGAGTGGAGTTGAAGCCTTGGCTGAAATCTCGGTAGAGGTCAATGGAGAATAATTTTTTAGAGAAGACACCGGTGAAGGCGTAGCCGTTCCATGGCCCGCCACGCCAGATCCACCTGCCAGAGAGATCGCGAATGACCAACTGGGGAACGCCAATGGTGTCAATCCCTAAGGAATATTTACCCGGCGATGGATCGGAGTTGCTCAGCCACGACGTGAGATTCCGATCGATGCCGATTTTCAGTTCCGGGCCAAGCTTCATCCCGGAGAGCAAGGTGTCGGTCGGGTAATCGAAACTCTGCCATAAGTAGGAGCTGGAATTCGAAGCTCTGATGATCAAATTACCCGTGTCGAGAAGTTGAGCGACGGGATTGGGGATGGAATTTGGGAAGGAAGGGGAAGACCAAAGAGGAGTGGAATTACCAGAAGTTATGAGATGGAGAGATGCGTCGTCGGCGATGATTGACAGTGTTGCGTTGATATTGTGAATGGGATTCGTCAACCTAACAATGGAAAGTAGTTTTATAGGTGCATTTATAATCAAAGTGAGGATGATTGCAATTTCTTTAAATGTGTGGATGAGCAAGATGAGCCATCTTATGTCACACATTATGAATTTAAGGCATCTGACCGAAGGATTGCTGAGAAGCTTGACTTGATTCTCCTTATGATGAAAGTTTTTGTAGTGATGGTTTTTATCGACATTACAATCCGAGTTTATTTTGGCTAGCTATGTTGTATCTTAACTATCTTTATGTCATGTTTCGTAGCGTTATGTAGTACCTTAAGTGTTTCTATGGAATGCCAAGGAAAATGTAATGTTGCTTGGAGAAATTATGTATTTTCTAACTATGTTGTATGAAAAGAGATGATGTATTTTCAGTTTTTTGTGGAATGAACAAAAATTTAGTATTCACTCCTTTGTATGAATGTAAAGTTGTGCTTTGAATGTTGGCTTAAGTTGGTTAAACTGCTATACTTATTGTCTTTATTTGGTATTCACTCCTTCGGTGGAAAGTAAAGCTATGAATTTTATCTTTCTTTTGTAAAGTTTGAGAATTAGATTTGAAAGTTGGCTTCAGTTTGAGATACATAAGCAGCCCACATCCAGTTGTGATCGAAATCAGCCATAAGACAATTTATCTTAACAGTGATCAAAACAGAAGCTCCAGTTAGAGAAACACAAGCAGCCCGTATCCAGTTGTGATTGAATTCAACCATAAGACTCTTTATCTTAACAGTGATAAGAACATCGGTCATTAATACATGCTTAAAAGTATTCTTACAAGAATACGCCAGGTACAAAATGGAGACCAAAGCTGTCCGTCTGCTATAAAAAAAGTATGACCCAAAAAATATAACCTAAAAAATTGTTTATCAATCCATTTACTTATAAACCTTCAACATATGAATACTCGTATTCACTTCCTTCATTGAACTCCTCAGCAGTCCGTCTACTAGCCAACTTTGGACGTTTTTGTTGCCCAACTTGTGTTATTAATGTGTCATCGACGATCTTTTGTAATGAGTTCTTGCATGTACTTTGATGACGACTCTAAAGACCACACCCGCTACATTTGTGCACTTTCTTATCTTTTTTTAAAAAATTGGGCAATCTTCTTTTTTTTAGGCCTTACGAAATAGGTCTTCTTGGAACACATCAATATCTACTTTGAGTAAATGCATGATTTATTTCAAGTATCTGTTTCGAAAAATCTCCTTCATTATATTCCAACAATAAACAATTACATTCAATATGACCTTTAATTTAACAACAATTTCCTATAGTCAAAATGAACTTTAATTTAAACTTATAGAGTAAAGTGTCTAATATGAAATTAGTGCGGATTTTTAAAAACAGAAAATACATTCACAATAAGGGCAAGAGCATTCTTCCCAAACTTATATGAAATTAGTACAGATTTTTAAAAGCATAAAATACATTTACAATAAGGGCGAGAGCTTTCTTCCCAAACTAATATGAACTTAGTGCAGATATTTAAAAGCAAAAAATACATTCACACTAAGGACGAGAGCTTTCTTCCCAAATTTATATGAAATTAGTGCAGATTTTTAAAAGCATAAAATACATTCACAATAAGGGCGAATTATTACGTCCGGTGACTGAACGGTCCAGACACCAATCCAGACGCGCCACATCACCCAGATACACTAGGCCCTGGGCGTATCTAGGTGACATGGCGCGTATGGATTGGTGTCCGGACGAATCCAAACATCGAACGTAATAATTTTCCCACAATAAGGGAGAGCATTCTTCCCAAACTAATATGAAATGAGTGCCATGGAAGTCGTGAAGAGGGTGAGAGCTTTCTCCCTACAGAAAATACTTTAAATAGCATTGTTACCTGTTGGAGTATTCGGCGAGAAGAAAGACGTCGTCAAGTATGCGGTAGACGGAGTGGTAAAAATAAGGTAAATTAAGAATTTGAGTGGTATAAATGTAATATTAGTATTTGAGGTGTTACATACGTAAAATAATAATAATATAGTGGTATGTATGTAAATTTCTCATTTTATTTATGTATGACTTGGTGATCCCTTTATATAAAATATTTTCTTCTTTCTGAAATCTAAATAGTTCATTTTAATTTCTTATTGATTACTCTAAATGAAACAATTATTGAATTATTATTTAATTTTGATTTTATGTTTTTGAGTTTGCAGAAACAAAATAAATTTTAATGATCAGTCATCTTTAATCTATGAATTTTTTTTTTTTTGCACTTTTATCAACCTTCACATTGATTTTGTTTATGGATTTATTTATGTTTTGGGACAAGCTAACTTCTTATCTGGAAGAAGTGGAAGTGGAAGTCGAAGCAACGGCTCTCATCTGGAAGAAAAATTTTATTGTCATTGCACCAATAGCTACAATTTGAACTCATTAATTTGATGAGATAACAAAAGGAAAACTACTCTTTAATGCACAACATTTTCTATCATGCATTACTACTCTTGATTCTTGCTTTGCAAGAGTTAAATTAAAATGAGAAGATTAAGGTTCCCTTTGGGATTGCTTTTTTAATATTTTTAAAAGAAATTTTTTAGTAAAAAAATTTAGTTGAAGAAATTCTTATACTAAGAAATTGTTTTTGAAAGAATTAAGAAATGCATTCCAAACAACGCTTAATAAGTCTTTATTTGTGATAGCTTTCATATTGTTTTATAAAATATCTTTTTAGTACCAAAATTACAACATAAAAAAAATTGTACTAAAAAGTTATTTTTTAAAAGCAATAATAAAGCTATCCCAAATGACTAATAACTTATATATATCTCAGTTATAATCAAATTAATAATTAATATCATTGAATATATTAAAACATTTTAAAGCTTGTTAATATTTATGGCTTTTCTGTTAACGTTTAAATCTTAATTTGTTTATATAAGCCTAAGACGAACTTCGTTAAAAATCATCCAAATGAAAACATCATTACAATTTATTAACAGATTTACCATTAACAAATAAAAAGATTTTGAGCTAGCAGAGGGCTTCACAGAGGGCTTTGTGCTCTATTGATCATATCTTATATATTCATATCTCAAGGATTTGATACCACTAAGGTACGTATTGGCTATGGCCATAACCAGTATTTCGTGGTGCCATTTGGCGGCAAAACCACTAGATTCATAGGGCCCCGGGTCATAACCATTTATCGAACAATGTCATTTGGTGGCAAAATCGCTGATTAGAGGACACATATCACTTCCTTACTGGTAGGAGACTGTTTGAGAATAGTTCATAGTAATATTTTTGACTATGCATTAGCTCAATGTGAACTGAAGTAATTTTCAATTTGTTCACCTCAGCAAATTCTTACGGAGAGTGGATGGATTTTGCTTTAAGTGTTGATGGATGGATTTCAATTTTAAATATCTTTGGGATTTTGAAATTTTTATTTTTTATTTTTGTGGGCACTTGGGAAGAATTTGAAATATTTAATTGAATTTAACCCCTCTGACATTAATTTGCAGTCAGGTATTTGGTCACTTATCCATCATGAATCTTTTGATTAATCATTGATCTTCCTACTATTAGTTGCTTTGAGCGAGATGTAGGATTCTTGTCCACCATGGATCATTGCTTGTAAACAAGTTACGATTGAACTTTTGCTCATCATAAGTTCCACATCCCTTCATTTGTCACAAGGGAATTGTACATCGCCATTCGTTTGAATGTTTCCCCACACTCATGTAATTAGATTATTGTGTGCATTACAAGTCTCTTGATATTGAGTGAAAACCTTGCATTGTTGATTGCAAGCATGGTATCGTTTAAAAGAACCAGCCTTGACTTTCTAATTGAGTTGTATTTTTAGTAACTTCCCCTTCCAGCTAAGTTACGATTGCAAGTTCCTTTTCTCCGTTCATGATTATTAATATGTAGGATGCTCCTTTGATACTTTAATGAAATTCCTTGCTGTCGACTGTAGACATATCATTGCATATGAATCGCTATTATTCACAAGGAGTTTGTCATTGTGTTAAGTGTATGCCTCTTGAGTGTGCTTTTAGACTAATTGCATGACGAATACAAATGTTGTAATCAATCACTATCATTCTTATATGATAGATCAAGCGTCCTATCTAATTAAAAAATTTTTAGCATTTGTATTCATCATGAACATGTGTGTGTGTGTGTGTTCAAAAATGTTCGACAAAAACTAGTGCCACATTGTCACTTCAGTTGGTAACAAGTCACCGTAAACAAAATGATATGTGTATGGAATTGAATTGTTTTCAGTTGCCAATGTAAGGGATTGTATTATAAAATATTAATTTACAAAAAATCATTTACAAGCAAAAAATGAGGTATTTTCCATTAAATAATAATTTTCTATGGAATTCAAATAGTGCAGGACAATCAATAATGACTTTACCTCTGAACTAAACTCTCAATTCCTATTAATGAAAAGTTTGTAGTTTCTACAGGAAATTCCCCACACCCACAATAACTATCACATCAACACTTTGGATAAGTCTATCCAAGATAGAAACTTGTAAAGAACAGATGACATGACAATCATTGAAGCATTCAATATAAAATATTTTCTAAGGGAATGTTCCTACTAGAAATTGGCATATATACAGGGACTTAATAATTAGAGTTCGTTGATATTCTCATGAGTAGGCCGAAAAAATTACCATGGGAAAATTTCAATCCTTTGCAATCCATCCGCAACCACGGATTTCATATCCACCAAAAACTATGATCGCTACTACTTTCTCCACCACAGCCAACACTGTTATAACCAGACTTTCTACGATGTTTTCTTCCCTTGGAGACACTGCTGTCTGTTACAGTACCGTTCAGAAGTGGATCATATCTATACCATGAATAACTCTCCTGGAAGGTGATGAAGACCCTATATATATAGCTAATATATATATATATATAATATAATATATATATTATAAATTTTTAGAGAGTAGTGTAGAAATAAAAATAATTCAATTTCTAAATTAAAAAAAAAAAACCTTTCCTAAATTAAATTCAAAATTCTTAACAACTAAGAGTAATTTATATAAATATAATTTAACAAATTCCTTTTAAAAAAAGCTTACAAAACTATTTTCAATTTTTTTATTCGGACGGCCCGACCCGTCTTTGACCCAGCTCAGTTCATAATTTTTTAGTAGGGATTGGAGAAGTAGAATAAGAAGGTTGAAGGATGAATTTTCTTGTTATTTTTCGCGGTTTTCCTAACACTTCAATTATCCAAAGAGATCTTTTCCACTTATAATTAGGGTTGAGAGCTCAATTTTGAAGATCATAAAATCATTCAATTTCAAGTGAGCCGAAAGTATGGATCAGGACTTTATTTTGAGTCATTGGTGGACAGATAAGGGATCGTTTGGACAGTCTTTTCTTAATGCTTTCTTAAATATAGATGTTTTAGTTAAAAGATTTTCTTGAATTAGAATTTGTTTTACTAAAAAGCTATTTTAAAAGCTATTCCCAAACGAAGCCTATCTTTATTATATAATATATTTTCTCGTTCTATTAATTATTTAGATAAAATTAATGTTATAAAAGGGATCAAATAAACATTAAGATCTTGACTAGAAAGGTTGTCGCTTATTATATTATTTGCTCATGGCTGCTTGAGTTAATCGAATGTTAATAATCTTATAGATAAGATAATTCATATTGCTTCAATTATCTCCAACTGAAGAACAGTAATAATATTAAAACAAAACGATTCAATATGTATTTGAGGAGGCTTAGAGAAGACAAAACAAAGAAGTTAAATTGTATTAAAGTATAATTACATAAATGCTGTAACTCAATATAATGATATCAACTAACTCTGATTTGAAGGCTTTTCATATATTTGATCTAAACTACAGATAATTAACAAAAGCAAATAGGTTACTTTGTCTTAAAGCGGCCTGTGATAGTTGAACAGAAAGGTCAATTGGAAAGTCATTTACAATCAAAGTTTAATGGCCGATTCAGATTCTGAAGCATTTTCTTTGTAAAAAATGCAGTTGCTTAACGGGTTGAAGTTAAACTTTACCATTGCTAGCATGGGACAAGCATCGCTCATATTAGGGCGATCGTCGGGCTCTCTGTTACACACAGAAGCGCCACGTAGTATGCATCTTGCCAACCTCGTTTCATGTCGAAATTGTTATCAATGCAGGATTCCACAATAGTCCATCCAAGTTCCTTCTTCACATTAAATCCCAAGCTAAATTAAAGCAACATTATTTAATTTTCAAATTCTTGGTCAGATTTCAAGATTAATGTCTCAAAAGAAGAAAGAAAAGGAAAAGAAGATATCACTCACATACGCAAGAAGATTGTACCAAGAACCAATTTGACGAAAAACCAGCACTTCTTTTCCCACTATACAATCTCAAGAAGCAGGACTCCGAAGCTGAATGCATCCGACTTAACAGAGAATAGACCCTCATAAGCGTATTCATGGAGACAATATAAACCACTAAATATGTGGTAAAATAAAAAAACTAATTACCATCCACAACATTCAATTGAAGTCCCATTTTTGATAAGTGGAGGTAGGTGTGTCAAAACCAACAAAGGTTTTGGGTCTGTTTCAGGTCGAATCCGGAACGATCTGGGTTCAAACGGGTCACCTCTAACCTGAGTACGGTTATGTAAAACGGTGTCGGATAATCCAGACCCAAAACCCGACCCCTCGTTGTTACCGGTTGACCCGACCCGAACACAGTGGACCTAGAGTTAGGATGGCCGATCGCGAGACGGCGGACAACGGGCTGGGCTTGAGGACGCGAAGTGCCGATTAGGCAGGCACTCGGGCGAGCGTCAGGCAAAACCTCGGGCGGCAGGCACTACCACGGGTTTTTAGGTTGACCGCAGAAACCCGATGGGTCACCCGAACCCGACCCATTTTAAAATCGTCTCAGGTTCGAATTCACGATCTCTCGTGTTGTGTCAAATTTTGACACCCTTATTCAAAAGCTGTTCTCACTCCTCCTCTTGATACAGGCACAAAACACATAAAAATAAACAAAAACTCTCTCACACTATCACTCACACACACCCAATGAGCCAAAGCAAAATTTGTTTAAAAAACAGACGGATTAAGATTTCATAAACTCTACTAGGTGCCAACAATCCTGTCGAGGTCTTTGCCTTGGCTTTCATTTAGCATCAAAAAATTCTATGCCAAAGCCAAAATCTGAGATTTTAGGATTCATATCAGCATCCAAGAGAATGTTGCTTGCCTTTAAATCTCGATGAATGACTCTTAATCTAGAGTGCTTATGAAGATAAATAAGCCCCTGAGCTATTCCTTCAATTATTTGGAAACGTTTTGTCCAATCTAATTTCACCCCCTGTTCAACATCTGAAGAAAATAGAACATAATTAGCACTTCCAGTAAAACAATAAGAGAATTATATATATTGATTTCTAGACAAGATTTATGATTTATTCCTTCATAACTTGATGTGAACTTACCGAAAAGAAAGACATCCAAACTCTTATTAGGCATGAACTCATATATCAGCATCTTCTCTTCGCCATGAATACAACATCCTAATAACCTTACTAAATTCATGTGTTGAAGTTTAGCAATTAATAAAATTTCATTCTTGAACTCCTCGAATCCTTGTCCTGATCTTGTAGACAGCCTTTTGATCGCTACATTTTGTCCCTCTGGTAATTTGCCCTGAAATTATATCAAATATAAGAGCATTTGCACATTACATATCAATATCACACAATGCACTGAAGAGTTTCACATATTATTGAAAAAGTTTATAAAGATGTTACCTTATAAACAGGTCCAAAACCACCTTCTCCAAGCTTGTTAATATCTGAAAAGTTGTTTGTAGCACTCGCTACCTGAGCAAATTTAAAGAATGATACTTCTGAATTCCCTTCTTTATTGGCTTCATGCATAATTTCATGACCCCAATTTACAGAGGAAACTGATTGTTCCTCTTCTTCTTGGAATTAAGAAAAAAAAAAGTTTAGTTTTTTTTATATGTATATATATAGTATAATAAAAGTAAAATAAGAATATTTCAAAAACTTACTTCTGCGTTTCCATCTCCTTCTCACAAAGGCGCATATAAAAAATATAAGAAGCAACAATACAGAAGCTACTGGCACTGTGACAAAAATCCATGTCTTTTTATTGCTCCTCCCTGTTATTCACAAAAGCAGTGTAGTATGAAGTCAAAACAAAGTGTCAATATTTATGTGCTGGAAAAAAGAAATTGGAAAAGGAGCTTGTAATTAAATAGCTTCTTTTGACAGCCCAAGCAATCTTTGTATTATGTTACAAACAAAGAGGATACCACCTGCATTTATAGGTGAGCATCCTCTTTTTAGATTCCTCGGTAGTACATTAGAATTTTATTAATATAGTTAGATTATCTCCACGAGCTAGAAGTTTATAAGATATTGTCTTAATTCAATGCATGTCATAATTAAAGGTTTGATTTTTTCTCATTCTACCTAAAAATCTTATAGTAGCTACACATAAATATTTGCTTTAAGAACTCCATTAAGAATGCCGACATAACATATAGTTGATAGATAGATTTTTCCCTTCACTTATTTCTGCTTCATGAAAATCAATATTTAATTGGCTTATACTTCATCAATTTAACTTGATTTTATAAATCTCATTACTTCAATCGCTTTGTCTTTGTCATGTAGATGATCAACCAGACGTCGCCTGTTCTACTCACACAATATAGGTTTTGTTTGCGACAGCTTTGTAAATTAACTTTTTATTGCAAACTTTTTTTGAACTAAAAATTTGTGTACTATAAAACTACTTTAATAAGCAGTATGAATTTTTTTAAGGAAGTTGAATCTTCTTGGAAGAGAGGCAGAGAGAGCTAACGGGAAATTTTCTTTAATCCTCTTCCATGAGCTTCCAATCTCCATTGCAGCCCCTTCTATTTATAGAAGAATGAATCTACTAAGACAACAAGGTCCTAAGGAACAAATAATCTAAAACTTGACGAATGCCTAACAAAAGCCATAGTTTCTTCTTTCAATATTTTAATCAATTCTCTTATTTTATTGTTTCTTCAAGGCTTCAATGACATAAAAATTGAAAGTTTCATAAATATCACCTGAAGTTCACTTCACATCTTAGATCTACTATTTGAACAAATCAAGCATAAATTAGAGAGACAAAAATTGCCAGCCCGACCAATGCCTTATCTTAAGTTAGTCAAAGTAAAATTAGGATCATAAATGCTTCAGTCTGTAAGTGTAAATGCAATGGACCAAAGAGACGTACCGTATCCAACAATGTCAGGCAAAATTTTAAAAATAGTTTTGTGTTAAAATAGAATTTGATTGAGTAATAATATATATACCATTAGATCCATTAGCTGGTGCGGCGACCCGGACGAAGAGATCCTGCTGCCTGTCGTCTGCAGAGGATCTGAGATCTTTAATCTCCGTCTTCCAAATAATGCATCCAAATCCTCCCCCGCCATTAAGATAAACGCTTGCAGCATAAGCAGTACAGGAGCAATTCATCAAACACCTTGTCTTACACTCACCCAAGCCCAAGCTCATATTTGCCACCGCCTCCGTCGTATCCGGCAGCGTCATGCCGCGCACCACCAAGAACTCGTCGGTTCCGTTCTCGCTGCAGCCAAGCGCTGCCCCCCTAACGCACCCATCAGACCAATTTCCCTCG
>NW_021319375.1:490578-495672 GCF_001605985.2 Dendrobium catenatum
ATAGGAGAGTGGATGAGATGGAGTAAGGATGTCTGTGGCGAAGGAGATGGAGAAGTAGAAGAAGAAGGTGAAGAAGAGGAAGTTGACAAGGTTCTCGATGATCGGCTCTCTCATCATCTCAGAATTTTCGTAATGCTTCCAAATCTACAGATGGTATAAATAAAGTTTGAATCATAGTGGTTGGGAACTGAAAAATTGACTAATCTATGATCATAATTTCCCCGTAACTGATCGGCTCTCACATCATGATTCAGATTTGTTCAAGCATACATGAATCAGCGCGTAAGCATCAGTGGACCATTGCAATAAATTGGGAGAAAGCTGATCAACAATGGCGGAACTAAATTAAAATATCTTCACCGTTTTGGTCTTGCTGTTGGCTCATATTTCTATCTTTCCTGCTCAGGCAAAAACACCAATATTATTATTATTATTTTTTTGATTTGTTTGGTACGGAATATCCATATAATGTCACCTCCGAAATGTGTTTAACGGCATCGCCCAACTGCAGTCCTTAGACCACCACTGTTTGGCTATGATTTTTTTAACCTCCAACTGCAGCTCTCCTTAGAAGAAGAAGGTGAAGAAGAGGATAATGACAAGGTTCGAGATGATCGGCTCTCTCATCATCTCCAAATTTTCCTAATGCTGCAAAAAGCGTTTAAATGTCCATAAATAAAATTTTAAAATGAAACTGAAAAAAAGTAAGTATTAATTTATAGATTAATTTCAAATAAATACCTGAATAATATTGTAGTAAAAAATAAAAATTTTATTAGAAAAGGAATAAAATAAAAAATTCAATAAATTTTAATGAGTTCTTTTCAACTATTAGGGCTGAGAGTTCAGCTTGAAGATGATAAATCAAGTGAGCCGAAAGTAAGGACCAGACTTTGTTTTGAGCTATTGCTGGAATTGCTATGAGTTCGTTTGGGGTAGTTTTCTTAATGCTTTTTAAAATAGTGTTTTAGTCAAAAAAAAAAAAAAATTGAATTTAAATTTTTTGTACTAAAAAAATATTTTAAAAAGTAATTAGAAAGCTATCCCAAACGAAGCCTAAGACTAACTTGAGATCAGCCTCACTTTATTTATACTATATTTCTTATTCTTATTAATATTTAGATAAAATTAATTTTCACAAAAAGGGATTGCTTTAAAAGGGATCAAATAACCATTAAGACCTTGACTAGAAAAAGTTGGTCGCATATTATTATTATTTTTATTATTATTTGCACATGGGCTGCTTGGTAATAAAGTGCATTGTGTTTTTTGAATATTCAAAGCGTTGATAATTTATTGTTTATAATTATTATTATTTTTTGGTTGAGGAGAAATAAGATTTTGTTTCATCCATTCATTTGATAGAGGAGAAATTTATAGTTAGTAATTTTGGGTTACCCAATCTTTTTGGTTGATGATAGACTGATGTTGATTTTATAATATTTTTGCGACATCAAAAGAGATGCTCGTAAGTGTGGCTTGAAATTTTGATTTCATTTGGGACAGTTTTCTTACTGCTTTTTAAAGTAGATTTTATTTTATAAAAAATTTTTGAATTAGAAATTTTGTATTAGAAAATAACGAAGCGACTGGAGAATAAATTGTAGATGTAGAAACAAACGAAGCCTTTGTTTCACTCTTTTTTGGTTGAACCGTTGAGAATAAATTGTAGATGTAGAAAAACAAAACCTTTGTTTTACTCTTTTATTATGCTTGTTTGAGTTATGTGACTCAAATGTATTATTCATTATTCTCTTGCATCGAGATTCGTGTTCGATCAAGATAATTTTTTGACGAGATATCAATATTATACAAAAATATAAATTAGTATCAAATTGTAAAAAAAGCATTCATTTTTCTTACTTTATATATAATAATAAATAAAATGATATTCCCATCAAAAATCAAACTTCTCGTTTATTTTAAAATAAATTCATTTTTCCTATTTTATGACAGACTGTAGTCGGCTCAAGGACTACGCGGCAGCTGATCAATCTTCTCTCTCTCAATTATTAGAGCCTAGCAGATCTATCTTCTCTCTCTCAATTATTACAGACATCAACTCTAATCTTCATCTCTCTCTCTCTCTCTCATATTTGAGGCTATCAACTCTAATCTTCATCTCTTCCAATCAATGTGATCCGTTTCTCCTACTGTTCAGTTGTTCTGCTATCTCTACCTCGATCTTGGTTGCCATGGAGGTGGCTGGATGGTTTGTTGGTCCGTTCATGAGCGAGATCATCAAATCTTGCTCTGATTACCTGAAAGATCAAATCAGATGGCAGACAGCCATGAAGGAGGAGCTTGAAAGGCTGCAAGAGAACCACCCGAAGATCAAAGCTGTCGTCTTTGCCGCTAACCAAGCACAAATTAGCGATCAGAACCCGGGTGATAGTGCCTCCTTCTGCAGGATCGACACCTGGAGCAAAAGCAGAAAACGAGATGGCAAAAAACAGAGCAGAAATGGGAGGAAGAAGAATACCTCTGTATTCTCAGCTTTCTATTACTTTGTGTAAAAATGCCAACTAACTCCAGCATCCGTTTTCTAGGATATATGTATTTTCCTATCCTTTTCTATAGTACTATATGTGGATAAAAAATAAAAAACTGTGCTGTAAAGTAATAACAGAAAATAGGGAAAGTAGTAGTGGTAAGTGTAGTAGTTGGTTAGAGCATATCTGGTGTCCGCCGGTGCACCGTAAGCAGACGTTGCATCAGTCCTCCCCGGCTTCCTCAGAGCTCGACTCCGACGAGCTGATTGAAATGATGGCGTCGTCTGCGGGCTTATATGGTGATATATCGGACACATTGAATGTCGCTGAAGTATTATTGTCCGGTGGTAACTCGACGCGGTAGGCATTGTCATTGATTTTGGCAACTATGGGAACAGGACCAAGCTTGCGCCGTGCTAACTTGGAATAAGTTCCAACCGGAAAACGTTCACGTCTGAGGCGAACCATAACCAAGTCGCCCACCTGGAAGACTTGTTCGCGTCGGCGGGTGTCTGCAGCCTTCTTGTAGCGAAGGTTAGAATCAATAAGTTGCCGTCGAATATCCTGCAACATGCTGGAGTAATCTTCTGTGAACTTAGTGGCTGCAGGTGATGTCCCTTTAGGGAGAATGGAAATGTCGATAGCTGTGTTGGGGGTCTTCGTGTATACGATCTCAAAAGGGGCCTTGCCTGTGGAGCGGTTGATCATCGCATTATACGCGAATTCTGCCCTTGACAGTACGTCCTCCCACTGCTTTGGCTGCTCTTGAACTAAACACCTCAGCATATTACCTAGTGTTCTGTTCACTACCTCCGTCTGCCCGTCGGATTGGGGGTGATAGGCGGAGCTGAATCGCAATTCAGTGCCCAGCCGCTTCCACACTTCTCGCCAAAAATGGCTAACGAACTTCACATCGCGATCTGAAGTAATACTTCTTGGGAGACCATGTAAACGAACAACTTCGTTAAAGAAAAGATTAGCAACATTCATAGCATTGGAAGTTTTTTTACATGAAATGAAATGACTCATTTTGGAAAACCTGTCAACGACAACCATAATGGAGTCGTTGCCTCGCCTCGTCTTCGGCAAACCAAGGACGAAGTCCATGCTTAAATCCTCCCATATGGAGTTAGGCACCGGTAGTGGCATGTATAAGCCAGTATTCTGAGCTCCACCTTTGTATGTTTGACAAATTGTGCAACTATCGACAAGGCGAATGGTATCACGGCGTATCCTTGGCCAGAAAAATCGAGCTTGAACCTGATGAAGAGTGTTGTCCCGGCCTAGATGCGCAGCCAGTCCTCCGCTGTGTACCTCTCGGATAAGGTGCAATCTCCATGAAGAGATCGGAACACACAGAAGATTCAATTTGAATAGAAATCCATGAGTCAAGGAATACCCTGTAGGGGGTGCGGCATCTTGGCATTGCTTCCATATAGGGCCGAATTCGGCATCCTCTTCATACAGTTCCTTAATGTGTTCTAAGCCCACAAGCTCCGTTTGCATCTGCGTAAGCAATATCGCCTTCCTACTGAGTGCGTCAGCCACTTTGTTTTTAACTCCAGGTTTGTGCCGGATGTTGAACGAGAATCGTTGTAGGAATACAAGCCACCTCGCGTGCATTCTATTGATGTTCTTCTGAGTGTTTATGTATTGCAATGCACGATTGTCACTGCAAAGTATGAAATCCTGATGCAACAAGTAGGTTTCCCACTGTTTGAGTGCGCGAACTATGGCGTATAGTTCTTGTTCGTATGCCGCCCACTTCTGGCGTGCTGAGCTGAGTTTTTCACTAAAGAAAGCCACTGGACGACCCGATTGGGACAGTACTGCGCCGATGCCAATAGAGGAGGCATCTGTATCTACTGCGAAGGGGTGGTCGAAGCTTGGAAGTATCAATACTGGAGCGGACGTGAGAGCTTCTTTGATGTGTTCAAAACTCTGTTGTTGTGCCGCTTCCCATTGAAACGATTTGGATTTTAGACACTCGGTAATGGGGGCCATAATAAGGCTGAAGTGTCGAATAAATCGCCTATAAAAATTGGCCAAGCCGTGGAAACTTCTCACCTCGAAGAAGGATTTGGGCACGGGCCAGTCATGGATCGCTGAGACCTTAAGTGGATCCATTTGGATCCCATCTTCAGAAATGACAAATCCCAGGAATTTAACCTTGGGAGTGAGCAGCTCACATTTAGCCAAGTTCACACAAAGTTTCTGTTCCCTTAATACATCAAACAGAGCTTGTAAATGTTGCATGTGTAGGGTCCGATTCAAGCTATACACCAGGATATCATCGAAATAAACGATGCAAAAGCGGCCCAAGAAAGGTTTGAGTATCTCGTTCATCATCCGCATGAATGTCGACGGTGCATTGCATAGCCCGAATGGCATCACTTTCCATTCGTACAGCCCTTGAGGCGTCTTAAACGCTGTTTTCCACTCATCACCCGGTCTGATACGTATCTGATGATAGCCGCTACGCAAGTCTAATTTGGAGAACACTACCGAACCCGATAGCTGGTCTAGAAGTTCGTCAATGCGTGGCATGGGAAATCTATACTTCGTTGTGATTTTATTGACTGCGCGGCTGTCGATACACATA
>NW_021319375.1:496266-517615 GCF_001605985.2 Dendrobium catenatum
GTAGGGGTAGACCTAAAAATACTTGGTTAGAAAATATTAGGAATGACCTTTCTTTATTAGATTTAAACGAGAATTTGGCTTTTAATAGGACACAATGGAGAAAAAGGATTCATGTAGCCGACCCCACGTAGTGGGATAAAGGCTTGATGTTGTTGTTGTTGTTGTTGTATCCTCTTTTTAGATTCCTCGGTAGTACATTAGAATTTTATTAATATATAGTTAGATTATCTCCACGAGCTAGAAGTTTATAAGATATTGTCTTGCATGTCAAAACTTTTATCACTTATGCATTTCTAAGAAGAGTGAATTATTTCTTAAAATTCTTCATTAATTTAGTTTCTTGAAAACTCTAATATCTTGTTTCCTATAAGAGCACATTAGGTCAGCTCGCCGTTAAACCTTTTGATAGAAATTAGAGTCTATAACTTGGCGTCCAAAACTAAGAGTGCATTTATAACATAATGTGCTCTTCTTATCATCAAAACAACTACCACAAGTATTATTCATATAAATATTAACATGGAACATCTTTGCGGATTACCAAATATCAAAATCATTTATCCCTAGACATGACTAAATTCTATATAATTTATTATAATTGAGCTAACTTAAACTATACAAAAAAATAGAGCTAACTTAATCATGGTATTCAATCCCAAATGGATGGGATCAAGTTAATGATGATGATGAACTTTTTTACTTATGTTAATCAAATTTACAACCATGCATTTTGAACTTACAAGCATATTTGGATAAAAGTTGAGCAAAAATATTTACATAAAAGATTTACAATATCATTATTGGGGGCTTAATTCAATGCATGTGATAATTAAACGTTTGATTTTTTCTCATTCTACCTAAAGATCTTGTAGTAGCTACACATAAATATTTGGTTTAATAACTCCATTAAGAATGCCAACATTCCAACATAACATATAGTTGATAGATTTTCCCCTTCACTTCTTTCGGCTTCATGAAAATCAATATTTAATTGGCTCATACTTCATCAATTTAACATGATTTTATAAATCTCATTACTTCAATTGCTTTGTCTTTGTCATGTAGATGATCAACCAAACGTCGCTTGTTCTTCTCACACAATATAGGTTTTGTTTGTGAGAGCTTTCTAAATTAACTTTTTATTTCAAAATTTTTTTGAACTAAAAATTTGTGTACTGGAAAACTACTTTAATAAGCAGTAAAAAAGTTATCTTAAACAAAACTGATATGAATGTTTTTGAGGAAGTTGAATCTTCTTGGATGAGAGAGGGGGAGGGGGAAGAGAGGGAGAGAGAGCTAACGTGAAATTTTCTTTAATCCTCTTCGAAGAGCTTCCAATCTCCATTGCAACCCCTTCTATTTATAGAAGAATGAATCTACTAAGACAACAAGGTCCTAAGTATTAGTGCATAATAATAAACACAAATGTATTTTACAAAATGCTGACGTGGCAGTCATTACATGAATCATATTGTATCTATATATAACATGTCGGCAATGCTAATAAGATCAAGATTTACATTTCTTCATTTCGGTCTTTTCTACTGTTCTTCCCTGTTCTTGCTTTTGCTTTCTACATGGTATCAGACTGCGAAAGTTCCTGATCCTGTTCGCAATGTCGATCTCCGCCACATCATAGCTTCGAGACCATCCCGACGCTTATGGATCAAACGAAGCATTTCTTTCGCCCGCTCTGAAGTTCGTCGTCGCTAACCTCAAATCCATTGTCTCTGTTCAGCTAGCCGCCGACAATTACACAATCTGGCATGCACAGATCATCAAGATATTCAAGGCAAATCGCTTCGATAAGTACCTTGAATCTTTCTCTTCGACATCTACTGAGAATACTCAATCCGAGCGAAATTCTTCGTTGAATACCTCGGAAAATCTCACCAATCTTATAGATCAAAACCTATTCGCTGCATTTTGTTCAACAATCTCCCCCTCAATTCTTCCTTACGTTGTTCATCTTCAATCAACATTTGAAATCTTGTCCACCCTTGAATCAAGATTTCAATCTTCCAACGGGTCCAAAGTGATTCAACTAAATAACGCACTTCACCACATCTCTCTTAAGAATCAGACCTTAACGCAATATCTGTCTGGAATCAAGATCTTAGTTGATCAAATTGCTGCATCCGGTTCGTCAATAGACACGGAAGATGTGATCCTCTACATTCTGAATGGACTACCCATCTCCTACCAATCCTTTAAAACGGCAATCCGCATAATGTTGACTCCAATCACGCTCGATCAGTTATATGCGTTACTGTTAATTGAAGAGGTGAATCTTGCCTCTAATCTTCTTCGTCAATCACCTGATCCAAACACCACTCTCTTCTCTGCTCGCGATCGTGGACGGAGATATCAGGGTCGCAACAATCAAACTGCTTCCTCTGCTACCCGCACCACAGCGAACTCTACAGTCGTTTGTCAAATTTGCTCCAAGATGGGTCATCTTGCTCACAGTTGCTAGCATCGCATGGATCCCACATACACTCCATCGCAACAAACGAATCAGCCAACTGCTCTTGCCGCTATCTCAGACAGCACATACAACAACTGGTATCTTGATTCAGGGGCGACATCGCATCTGGCTCAATCGCTCGACAACATGAATGTTTCGGCTCTGTATCATGGACATGAGACGATCACAATAGGTGATGGGAGATCGGTAAACATAGCCAATTCCGGCACTGACGTGTTACCGACTCCCCCCCGTAAGTTAGATCTATTGAAAATATTTCATACACCTTTACTTGCTTATAATTTGATCTCCATTTCTCAACTTACTCGTGACAATAATATCTCAATAACATTTGATCCTCATGGTTTTGTTTTCAAGGACATGAAGACTCATCAAGTGTTGCTTCAAGGACCATGTAAAAATGGCCTCTATCCTATACAGGTTCCGTCCGCTCTCAGCAAAAATTTGGCGTTATCAACAACAACCACTCGGGCATCCTCTTGGAACGATAGGCTCGGCCATCCTAATGCAAGAACCATCTCCACTATTGCCAGAAGCAACCCGCACTTAAACATTAGCTTTTTCTTGTCTATCTTGTAAACAAACTAAAGGACACAAACTATGTTTTGATAAATCTTTTAATCGTCGTTCGTCTATTCTTTCCCTTATTCACTTAGATTTCTGGCGGCCTGCCCCAATAATGTCTGTACAAGGATATAGATACTACGTTTTGTTTGTAGACGACTTCTCTCGTTTTTCGTGAATTTTTCCGATGAGCTACAAATCCGAAGTTTATGAAATTTTCGTTCATTTCAAATCTTTTGTTGAAAATACACATCTAAAACTATTCAAGTTTTCAGGACCGATGGTGGCTCAGAATTTGTCAATCACAAATTTACTCAATTTCTTAGCAATCAAGGCATTCAGCACCAAGTGTCATGTCCATATACTCCGGAACAAAACGGAGTAGTAGAGAGGAAACATCGGCATATCATAGAAACAACAAGAACCTTGCTCAAAGCTGCGTCAATTCCGTATATGCACTGGCCAGAAACTGTTATTACAGCTATATACCTTATCAATAGAATGTCGTCACCAATAACCTCCAATCTCACGCCTTATGAACTATTTCATCAATACAAACCAGACTACACACATCTAAGAACATTTGGATGTGTGTGCTTTCCGTTATACCCTCCTCACTCTCACCACAAACTTCACACCAAATCCCCCTTATGCGTGTTTCTTGGTTATTCCGATAAGCACAAAGGTTACAGATGTTTAGACACGTCCACCAACAAAATTATAATCTCTCATAACATTACGTTTGAAGAAACCATGTTTCCTTTCAGTTTACTACCTTCACATCATATCAGCACCTCTCAAGATACTCCATCATCATTGCTCATTCCAACATCCAAAAAAACTACACCGCCAAACCGTGTACCTACCATACCAAGATCCATCATACAACCCACTCAAGATTCAACCAGCGTAACGCCAAACTTCTCTGAATCTCTACCTCAATATCCTACAATGTCGCCAGCTCCTCAACAAACTCGTCACCCTATGATTACCAGAAATCAAAAGGGAACTCTCAAACCGGTTAATAGATTAAACATCCTTCACGATACTTCGGTGCCATATGCAAGTCCCGCTCCATCCACCTATGCAGCGGCAGCTAAACACCGAGAATGGCGTGAGGCAATGAAATCTAAATTCCTCGCTCTACAACAGCGGGGAACCTGGAGTCTCGTAGAACAACCAAAAGGTGCTCTGGTTCTGGGATGTAAGTGGATCTACCGGATCAAACATCACTCAGACGGGTCTATAGCCAAGTACAAAGCTCGGCTCGTGGCACAGGGCAACCATCAAGAGTTTGGGCTGGACTACAACAAAACATTTAGTCTAGTCGTCAAACTACCTACGATTCGAGTCATGCAAATTCAACAACTCTACGTAGCAAAGGTGTTTCTCCACGACACTCTCTCCGAAACGGTTTACATGACTCAACCTAGAGACTTTGTGGACGATATTCATCCAAATCACGTTTTCCATCTTTACAAGGTCATTTACGGACTTCAACAAGCTCCACGACAATGGTATAACACATTCACGGAGTATCTCATCTCCATCGGGTTCAAACACAGCACGGCTGATCCTTCGTTACTTATCTTGCACAAACAAAACATTCATATTTTCTTGTTAATTTACATTGATGATATTTTACTAACTGGTAACGATTCCGCAGCTATCACCTCTGTTATTCATCAATTGACAAATCGGTTTTCCATGAAACAACTAAGAACAGTGAACGATTTTCTGGGCATCAAAATAAACAAAAGTTCCCATATGTATTTCCTATCTCAAAAGCATTATGCCGCATCTATTCTACAGCAAACACATCTAGAAAATTGCAAATCCTTGGCAAACCCGACGTGCACCAAATGCCTTCATTTTTTTCGCCGGATCTATACCTCTCGGATCAGCAATTATATCGCAAAATCACAGGCTAGCTGCAGTACTTAATCATTACTAGACCTGACATAGCCCTCAGCGTGAATCAATTTTCTCAGCATATATGCAGGATCCTCAACCACAACACATCTATCTCCTCAAACGCCTTCTACGATACATCAAAGGTACTATCTACTACGGTATCCCTATTACAAAGTCTAAACTAGTTCTTCAATCTTTTTCAGATGTCGATTGGGCCGATGACCCGAGCACTCGCAAATCAACGTCTAGATACTGCTCCTTCCTAGGGGACTCTCATCTCATGGACAGTGAAGAAACAACAGACAGTAGCTCGTTCCTCAACCGAGTCCGAGTACCGCGCCCTGGCTTCTTTAACATCGGACATAATTTGGCTTAGAAGGCTACTAGCTGATTTCGGTGTTCAACAACAACATCCAACGGATATGTTCTGCGACAATACTTCAGCAATTGCACTCGTCGACAATCCAATATTTCATGTCCGAACGAAACACATCGAGATAGATCAAAAGTTCATTCGAGATCACATCCAAAACAAACATGTCCGTCTTCTACCCATAAGCACAAACGACCAAATAGCCGATATCTTCACCAAGGCTCTATCTACTCCTCGATTTATCAACCTTCGCACCAAACTGAAAGTCATTCAATGTATTAGTGCATAATAATAAACACAAATGTATTTTACAAAATGCTGATCTGGCAGCCATTACATGAATCATATTGTATCTATATATAACCTGTCGGCAATGCTAATAAGATCAAGATTTACATTTCTTCATTTCGGTCTTTTCTACTATTCTTCCCTGTTCTTGCTTTTGCTTTCTACACTAAGGAACAAATAATCTAAAACTGGACGAATACCTAACAAAAGCCATAGTTTCTTCTTTCAATATTTTAATCAATTCTCTTATTTTATTGTTTCTTCAAGGCTTCAATGACATAAAATTGAAAGTTTCATAAATATCACCTGAAGTTCACGTACTTAGAGAGAAGACACAATGTTCACTTCACATCTTAGATCTACTATTTGAACAATTCAAGCATAAATTAGAGAAACAATAATTGCCAGCCCGACCAATGCCATATCTTAATGTTAGTCAAAGTAAAATTAGGATCGTAAATGCAATGAACCAAAGAGCCGTACCGTATCCAACAATGTCAGGCAAAATTTTAAAAATAGCTTTGTGTTAAAATAGAATTTAATTGAGTAATGATATATATACCGTTAGATCCATTAGCGGGTGCGGCAACCCGAACGAAGAGATCCTGCTGCCTGTCGTCCGCAGAGGATCTGAGATCTTTAATCTCCTTCATCCAAATAATGCATCCAAATCCTCCCCCGCCATTAAGATAGACGCTTGCATAAGCCGTACAGGAGCAATTCATCAAACACCTTGTCTTACACTCATCCAAGCCCAAGCTCATATTCGCCACCGCCTCCGTCGTATCCGGCAGCGTCATGCCGCGCACCACCAAGAACTCGTCGGTTCCGTTCTCGCTGCAGCCAAGCGCTGCCCCCCTAACGCACCCATCAGACCAATTTCCCTCGATCCAATTCACCGGATTCTTGGGATTAAATCCACCAAGACACTGACACATCGGCAAGCTGCTGGAATCGCATATCGCATTGGTTCCGCACGCCGGAAAGAAGTCGCAAGGATCACTTGGTGCGAACCAAATAAGATTCCAATTCTGAGACGATGCTTTCCATTGGTATATTCTGGCTACCCCTTTTTGATCCATGATCAGCGTAGAAATGGCGTCGCCGGTCGTGTTGTAGTAGAAAAAAATCTCCTCCGGAGTGGAGTTGAAGCCTTGGTTGAAGTATCTGTAGAGGTCGGTGGAGAATAATCCTTTAGGGCAGGCACCGGTGAAGGCGTAGCCGTTCCATGGCCCGCCGCGCCAGATCCAGCTTCCAGAGAGATCGCGGATGACCAGTTGGGGAACGCCGATGGTGTCGATCACTAAGGAATATTTCCCCGGCGATGGATCGGAGTTGCTCAGCCACGACGTGAGATTCCGATCGATGCCGATTTTCAGTTCCGGGCCAAGCTTCATCCCGGAGAGCAAGGTGTCGGTTGGGTAATCGAAACTCTGCCATAAGTGGGAGCTGGAATTCGAAGCTCTGATGACCAAATTACCGGTGTCGAGAAGTTGAGCGACGGGATTGGGAATGGAATTGGGGAAGGAAGGGGAAGACCAAAGAGGAGTGGAGTTGCCAGAAGTTATGAGATGGAGAGATGCGTCGTCGGCGATGATTGACAGTGTTGCGTTGATGTTGTGAATGGGATTCCGGCGATTGGCAACCCAGACGACGGTTTGAACAGCGAGATTGCGGTACCAAATGCCTATATAGCTGTTGGTGGTGTTTGGAGGGGTGAAGAAGCCGAGCGCAAAGGTTCCGTTTGCGGAGATGAGGGTTTCTCTATAGGAGAGTGGACAACACAGAGTCATAATTTCTTTTAAAAATTTTCTTGAATTATAATTTTTGTTTTAAAAAGTTGTTTTAGAAAGCTATGAAAAGCTTTTCCAAACGAAGCCTAAGATTAACTTGAGATAAGCTTGACTTTATTTATAATATATTTTGACCGATAAACTTTGAGCTCGCTCAATGGAAATAAGCTAGTCGTCGTAATTTTTGAGATAGACTGAATCAAAAGGCTCCATTCAAGCCAGCATATTTTCTTTGTTTTTTTACTTAATTTCAAATATTATATATTTTTTATTTTAGATTTCTATGCATTGTCTATGAAAATCCTCTAATGTGTAAATATTGTAAGAAATTAATGGAATGGGAGCTTTTGTTGTGTTAATTGTTTTCAAAACTTCGAAGTCCCATTCTATTTGGTGGTGGATGGTCAATTGGTCACTATGAAGGTTTATTAACTTTACAGACATGGGAAGAAATAAACAAAATCCACCAAGACACAGACATGGGAAGTGTGGTGGCTCTTTGTAGGCTCTACTTGTAGCCTGGTGGATTTTGTTTATTTCTTCTCTTACATGTTTCTTTTTCTAATATCTTCCTGCATGTTGGTTGGTTTGTTCGTCTGCCTCGTCGATCTGCTTTTGCCTGCTACTTCTAGCCCCGACTTGTTCTTCTGTTGGTTTTACTTTTCTTTCCTTTGTTTATTAATTACAATAGTTATGATCCATTGTGTGATGCCTCGGGATCTAATTTGGAAGAATTTTTTTTTTTTAATCTTTTAATAAACAACAATCAATTCTTCCAATAACCATACTTTGATACCAATTGTGATGTATAGAATTTAAATTGGAAGAATTATTCATTTATCCTTTAAATAATCAACAACTAGAGCTATCTAATGGCATCTATTAGTAATAAAAAGTATAATATATTCTACAATTTAAAACATCAGTTTACATATCTATTCATTCTCAAAAGTCATATACACTACTTAGGACTTACATAATCATCACATATCTATCATGTACTTAGTACAAAAGAATAACTAAAATAAAAAGAAATAGAACCTGAAGAACTCTGACCAGCCTCACACTCTTGCTCCTCTGTCCTGAACTGAAAACATTTAACCACATATAATAAACTTAAAAAATCCAGTAGGTCACCAAAACCTACAACTGAATTCAAAGCACGGTAAAGGAGTAATATGCATGTCTAATAGTCAAATCATAGAAGTTGCATCCATATGATCATTGAATCAGTATAGAAATAGTAAACTCACATGCAGTAGCAATAAAACCTGTAAACAATAAAACAGTATGATACAAAAGTCAATAAAGTGGTAAACCGGTACGGGAGGCAAATCTATAAAAAATAATTATATCCGTACATAAATCAGATAAAGCATCAAATCTAAATATCAATAAAACCTGCTAAAATATGTAAATATAGTAAAATTATATAATAGTGTACACATGATATCAAGTTATTTTATATCACATTCTCAGTATATCACATGCATAATATCAGTTCAGTGAATCATCAGTATCAAATTGTATTAGTATCTTTATCAATAACAGTAACAATCTAGTGACAGGAATAATAGAATAATGTAATAACAGTAAATCGGTGTAGTAACAATACATCTGTATAATAATAAAAATGATGCTTCAAAAACATGCATTTCAAGAGTCATACTAAACAAATAAGAAGTCATGACTATCACGATATTTTTCAGTGTTATATTAGTATCAGTAAATTGTTTGCTCAGTAAATAGAGTCGCCACTCTTTGCTCGTCTCACTACAAGCAACGATGGTGTTTGCTCGTTGCCTCGCTGTGAATAACCTTCTCTGTTTCGTGCGCTTCTTCGACAAAATCCCATATATACGCTGATCTGGGTTAAAACTGGGTCATGCTCAGGTTTCTAGGTCAACCCGAACCCAACCCGTTTCGGGTTCGGGTTGACCCAAACTCAAAATTTTCGTGTCGAGTTTTCGGGTCATGTTCAATATTGACATCCCTATTGAAGACAGGGAGGCTTGCCAGCAAAAGCAGAAAAACAATCAATAAAGCATTTTTTTTATTATTTTGATTTGCTTGCTTGATGTTACTTTGAAGGCTTCAACTAGTACTGCTTCTCGTATAAAAAGCAACTTATTGTGATGAAATTTTAAACTCAGTGTAATCAAGCTCATCCTAAAGAGAATCTTCTTCATATTATATAAAAGCCATTTTTCTACCAATTTTCTTTTTGTATTTGAATATATTATGAATAAAATTACTAACGAAGCAGAACTCATTATCAAGAACCATAATGTTCTTGGCCATATGCAACTCTTTGCTTTATTTGTCCTCTTTTTAAAGATCAAATTTATAATCTTCATCGTTTCATTTTTGGAGTTGAGTCAGAGCAAATAAAATTAAGCCAAGTCTACTCAAATTGAGGTTGCATAAGATTTCATTTGCATTAAATTTTTTCTTGAGTTCAAGAGAAAATTTAACTAATTACATATTTGATATTAATAATGTAAATTTATTAAAAAAAAAAATTAAATCAGCCCATTTAACTGATTTAAAAAAGTCCAAAATTTTATTCAAATTTCTTCAATTATGGTGTGAGTACCGAACCTTCCTCCCTCTTTGAAATCTCTAACAATTTGGGGGAAATGTCATCCAGAGTTAAAAGAACGCTATGGAGAGGATGGAGGCTCCGATAGGCACAAGATTGCTCACATTCCTAGTATCGATATAAGGCCTAAATAACACGTGTAAGGCTAAGATTAACAAAGTTAGGTCTTCTCTTTCTCAGCTGGTATTTTGGAGGGCTCAAATCCTTACAGTCTTCCTCCTTGGAAAGCTTATCTTCACTTCAGAGTCTATATATTTATGTTGTCCCTATGCTTCTGGAATATGTTTGTTTGAGTTGTATTTTGCTCTTTAAGCGGTGGCTGGTATCATTGTCTGCTGGCAAATTTTTTTTGTGTTCTTTGCATTCATGATTTTTCATTCATGTAGTGTATACTCTCTGTTGCTTAAATCCTCCATGTGAAGGAATTGTTGTTTACTTGCAAAAAAGATCAAATTTTCATTTCTTCATCTTATTGTTTGGTCATTTCCATTGTTTTGAGCCACTTAAATGATATTCATAGTTTGATTTTAATCTGATGAATAGCTTTCTTTGGTGCTAAATTCTTCTGATTTCTAATTTTATTTAGAAAATTTACTTGAGTTGATAGATTTGTTATGTTTTATAATTTACTTGATTAATCCTCAGCTAATTTTGAAGAGGCATCCACCCCAGAAATCGAGCACAAGTTGAAGGATTCACAACTATACTTGTTTACCAATCAAATTAAACATCGGCGGCTCATTAACAATTTTTTACATAGAGGTCTAAGGCTTCCATCAAATCCCCCTTTCTGAATAGTGTCAAAAAAGCCTATGGATCAAGTGGGCCTAAACCCTCCAATCAATAATTCTCTTTATGGAAACAGTTACATAGATAGATATAATGATTAGGGCTTTGCCTTAAAATTGCCATGAAAAAAAAAATATATAATGCATCTAAAAATTACTCCATTTGCTCAACTATCCTTCTTTCTTGGAGAGATTATTACGATCCGACTTCGAACACAGAGTCATTCGATTTTGTGATTGTGAATAGTAAAAACACAATTATTGTTCACCCCTATGCTTTTACAGTCCTTCGATCTTCATCGCCCAATTGCAGTCCTTAGACCACCACTGTTTGGCTATGATCTTTTAAACCTCCAACTGCAACTCTCTGACCGCTATTATCCTACTATTGTTCCCCCTCTCTCTCATATGTGTTTTTATGATCCTTAGTGTAAAATTAAGACATTAAACTCTTTATCTCTATGTCACGGTGAATGTTCAGACATGCAATAAATCTAAATTTTTTCAATCATAATTAAAATAAAAAAACAATTTTATGCCATCAATAATTACTTTGTGATGAATGAAATTATAAAATTTTAATTAGTTAAAAATTATACACTTTTAAAATAACTCCCATGGCTATAAAACTCCTTAATATAAATTAATATATTATAATCTAAAATTTTATTAAAATTAAACATCACTAACTGCAAGAACTATCCGTACCTTTATCACGTGGGGCGACTCGAACGTAAAGATCCTTCTCGCCGTTCGCATAGACTCTGAGATCCTTAATCTCCGTCATCCAAGTAATGCATCCATTTCCTCTGCTGCTAAGATCAGCGTTGGCATAGCCATTGCAGGAGCAATTCATCAAACACCTTGTCCGACACCCATCCAAGTCCAAGCTCATATTCGCCGCCGCCTCCATTGTGTCCGGCAGCTTCGCGGCGCGCACCACCATGAACTCATCGGTTCCATTCTTCCCGCAGCCAAGAGCCGCCTCTCTCACACACCCATTTGACCAATCTCCCACTGCTGCAATGACGCTTTCCATTCGTATCGTCTATCTGTCCCATTTTGATGCATTTTCACAGTGAAAATGGCGTCGCTGACCGTGTTGTAGTAGTAGTAAATCTCCTCCGGAGTGGAGATGAAGCGGGAGATGAACTCCTGGTAGAGGGCAAGATCGAAGAAATGTTCGGGATCGGCGCCGGAGAAGCCGAAGCCGTTCCATGGTCCGCCGCGCCAGATCCATCCGCCAGATGATTCGCGGATGACCAGTTGGTGAACACCGATCGGGTCGATCGCTAGGGCATATTTCCCCGGCGATGGATCAGATAAGCTCCGCCATGAGGTGAGATTGCGATCGATGCCGGTTTTGAGATTAGGACCAAATTTCATACCGGGGAGCAAGGTATTTGTCGGATGGTCGAAACTCTGCCATAAGATGGAGTTTGAATCCGGCGATTTGACAACAAAATTGCCGGATTCGAGAAGTTGGGCGATGGGATTGGGGTTTGAATTGGGGAAGGAAGGGGAAGACCAGAGAGGGATGGAGTTACCGGAGATTGTGAGATGGAGAGATGCATCGTCTGCGGTGATTGAGCGTGTTGCGTTGAGATGGGGAATGGGATTCCGACGATTGGCGACCCAGACCACGGTTTGTGCAGCGATATTGTGGTACTATATACCTATATAGCGGTTGGTTGTATTTGGCGGGGTGAAGATGCCGAGGGTGAATGTTCCGTTTATGGAGATTAGGGTTTCGCCATTGGAGAGGGGACGAGATGGAGTAAGAGTGTCGATTGCGAAGGAGCTGTAGCAGAAGCAGAAGAAGAGAAGGATTGGGAAGATCGGCTCTCCATTCATTTCCAGGTTTTCCTCACGCTTTGACTCTTTTTCCTTTCTTTCTTTTTTTTTTTACTAATTCATTGTTGTTTAGCTTTAGATTTAACTATCGAAGGTTTTGACTATCAATGAAGAACTAGACTATCAATCACACATTCACACCGTTTACTTTTAGTAGTATAATCAAGGTTGTGAAAATCGGACCGGACAACGAACCGGAAGAGGGAGAGGTTCACGGTTCAATCGGTTCGACCGGTCAAACCGGGGTCGAACCGGATGACGTAATAAATAATTATATTATTAAAATTTAATAAAATAAAAATCAGATAATATAATTATATGAGCATTTAATAATATTTATAAATTTTTATACATATAAATATCATTTAATAATAATATATTTATAAGAATAACACTTAATATAAAAAATTAAATGATAAGATTTTAAAATATAGGAAAAGCATCTCTCACTTGATACGCGCTTCAATTTCATAATCTGCACAATAAAATTTATGAAATATGTAATTATAAATAAATTTATTTAAATATCACATAAAACTTCACACGTATAATACTTGCCTATAGAAAAAGTCACACGGCAAGAGTCTGTGACCAGAATCTCCATTCCTTTCTTGACCTGACTGATCTTATACGGGTGCGAATGTTTAGTCGTCTTCAATAGTAATCCTTGAACGACAGCTCTTGAAATAATATATTCGGTACATCCACTATCAATTAGCAGATCGCACACCTTGCCGTTTATAGTGCACCGGGTTTTAAAAATAGTGTGGCGTTGAGACATGATATTTTGTCGAGGTGCCAAAAGCAATTTTTCCATGACCCCCATTAACGGATCCCCCTCATTAGCCTGTACATCTTCGGTATCATCATTTTTATCTATCTCTGTATCTTCTGGTTCTAGTTCTTCGTCAAGCTCCGCTAACTGCACTTGTTGTCTTTGGGGACACTCATTAGACTTGTGTCCAGGTTGAAAATAACGAAAACATTTGAGTGTTGAGGGCGTCGCATATGGATTAGCACCATTGGCGGGCTTCGGCTTCTGCAGAAATTTTCCTTCAACTCCAGAGCTAGAGAACCTGCTGTTTGAGCTGCTGGGTTAGCATTTGGTGATGGTCTCGTCACTGGCTGTGAACTTGCTCTATTAATTATTGTATTTGGCTCTTTCTAATGCCGCCGATTATAAGGAATTTTACATTTGCGATTCTGTTGCACTTTAATCTTCATGGCTAAATTCACTGCTTGTGGGCATAGACCAAACTGAATTCAATTCCAGTTGTTTTAATTGAATATTGTCCTTGAGGCCTCTGATGCATCGAGCTACCAATTGATTGGCGGACTCATTGAGATCATTCCTTGCACTCAATCTATTTGAACTCTTATGTGTATTCACTTACCGATCTTGTGCATTGAGCACAATGTTTGGTACCTCATGTACAATATATGTTCAAAATCAGTAGGAAGAAATTGAGTTCGCAGCAACTGCTTCATTCGTGCCCAAGTGCGGACACAGTCTCGACCTTCTCGTCATCTCGGCTGCAATGTTTTATCCCACCAAGTACTAGCACCGCCTTTCAATCTACATGCCACGTATTTAACTTGCTTCTCCGACTCAATTTCCATGTACTAAAAAAAATTCTCAACCACCTTCTCTCAATCAAGGAAGTCTTCAATGTGTAGATGTCCGTCGAAGAATGGAATATCTAATTTCACCTTGAATTCACCGGAATAATGCCTATAGTTTGGGTGTCGTCGGGTCCGATGATAGTCTGCCACATACCGATTATTCATCTACTCTCCACTAGAATACCGCGGATCAGAGCCTCGCACAGGAAGTGGATCTTCTAAGCGAACAGAATTACATATTTACATTTACTGCCATTATTGTATCTATTTAAGTATCGTATTACTGTAAACTGTACTCATTCAAATTCTTAATACAATTTCTCTTCCTCTCGTTTCTCCGTCGTCTCTCCTCTCTTCTTGCATTATCTTCTTCGCCACTTTCATGGTATCAGAGCCTTCCATGGCTGATCAAGAATCAACCAACACCCATCCGACCACCTCCTCCCCTCTCTCCGGCCAACCCACGAACACCGACATCATCATACCACCACAACTCAAGTTCCTCATTTCAAACATCAAGAATCTAATTCCTCAATCCCTCATCATTGATAACTATGCTATATGGCGCATTCAGGTTCTTCAACAATTCACCACCAACGGGTACGCCGGACATCTCACCGGTTCCTCACCTCTTCCGCCGGATACAACCTCTCCCGACTTCTTCCGCTGGAAACTTGAAGATGCCAACCTCCTTTCGGCATTATTCTCTACAATATCACCTGCGATACTTCCCTACATCATATCTTCCACCACTGCCCAAGACGTTTGAAAGTTCTTGAACGAAGACTTCAACCGACTTGTCGATCTCGCGTCATCCAATTAAAGAACGAACTCCACCACGTGCAAATGAAGAACCTCACCATGCAGCAATATCTGACACAAATTAAAACCATTGTTGACAACATTGCGGCTTCCGGATCCACTGTAGACCCGGAAGATATCATCATTCACATTCTTAACGGACTACCAGCTTCCTACAATCCGTTCAAAGCAGCAATTCGCACCTATCCCATCGCGCTCGATCTTGATAATCTCTATTCCATGCTCTGCAGTGAAGAGGTAAATGTCAGTCAAGAACTAGCCAAAGACTCTGCCTCAGCCGCGAGCAACACCGCCCTCTACTCAAGCAACTACAATCCCACGAAAGGCAGAGCACCGAAAAAGTTCTTCAAGAACAAATCTCAGCAGCAATATCAAAATCCCTCCCCCCTTGTCACGACACAACCAGCTGCAGCGACCAACTCTCGGCCTACCTGTCAAATTTGTGGCAAGACCGGCCATATCGCCCTCAACTGTTGGCACCGATGTAACTTCAAATTCGCCCCAACTGTTTCAAGATCCCCGCAAGCTTTCCAAGCACAACCAACCAACACAAATTCCGAATGGATCTTGGACACAGGCGCCTCCGCTCATCTTACACCGGACATCTCCAACATTCAGTATCCACATTCATACACCGGGGCAGACAGTGTCTCAATAGCAAATGGTTCAACCGTGCCAATCCAAAATTCCGGTCAGGGACTATTACCTCTACCCGAAACACCTCGTAAGCTTTATTTACGCAAGATTCTCCACGTTCCTTCTTTAGCTCAAAATCTTCTTTCAGTTTCCAAACTAACTGCTGATAATCCAGTCACCGTAAAATTTGATGCGAATGGTTTTGTGATTAAGGATATACAGGCTCGTCGTCCTCTTCTTCGTGGCAACCTTCGTGACGGCCTTTACAAAATTTCAAACCGGCAAGAAATCGCTCCAGCCACTCTACACGCAAGCCGAACCAACGCCCAGATCTGGCATGACCGACTTGGCCATCCTCACCGCCACATACTTTCTGTTCTGTCTCAAGCCATACCAGCCATTAAGAATAACTCTAGAATCTTACATTGTATTTCTTGTAGTGTTTCCAAAAGTCACAAAATACAATTTAATAAAACTGTTTCTACTACTACGTCGCCTTTTGAATTGTTGCACACAGACGTTTGGGGACCAGCCCCAATCCCTTCCACAGATGGCTCGCGTTACTACGTTCTATTCACCGATGACTACACACGTTTTACTTGGCTCTACTCAATGCATACTAAGCAAGAAACTCTTTCCAAATTCAAGGTGCTTTATAAATTAATTAAAACTCAATTCAACACGACCCCGAAAACGCTTCGCTCCGACGGTGGCGGCGAATATACTAGCGCCGAATTCAATACCTTTCTCCATAATCACGGCATTCAACGACAACTCAGTTGTCCGCACACTCCCGAACAAAATGGGGTGGCGGAACGCAAACACCGTCATCTTTTGGAACTAACCCGCACTCTCCTCCACGCCTCCAATGTTCCCAACACATTCTGGGCTGAGGCTCTGTCTACAGCTAACTACCTCATCAATCGCCTCCCCTCTAAATCCATTAATCTTGATACTCCCTTTCGTCGCCTGCACGGTCGTTCTCCGAATTACACCTTTCTACGCACATTCGGCTGCCTTTGCTTCCCTTGGCTCCGCCCCTATGCTCCTAACAAGCTTTCACCCCGATCTCATGAATGTGTTTTTCTCGGCTATTCGACGTCACACAAAGGCTACAAATGTTACAACCTCCTCACACAAAAGACTCAAATCTCAAGGCATGTTGAATTTCATGAGAACATATTCCCTTACAATAACCTCAAATCTCAGCCTCCAGAGACGACTGCTACAACTCCCACTCCCATATCACCCTATCTCCTCACACCCGCCTCCACTGTTACATCCTCTGTCAATCAGCAACCTGACATTACCTCAACATCTCTCACACCCCAACCTACACCACCCAGCACAGCAATTTCAGACCAAACTATTCCTAATACTATACACACTTCACCAGCACCACAGTTCCCTCAGGCACCACGACACCCATCTCACCACATGACTACTCGTCTAAAATCAGGAATTTCTAAACCGAAACGCATATTTTTCTCTTGCTAGTTCTGTCTCCTTTCAGGACACGCCGAGCAATTACAAACAAGCAGTCCAGATCAGTCACTGGCAGAAGGCTATGCTTGAGGAATTTGAAGCACTGACGAAACAAGGTACTTGGACTCTAGTCACACCACCGCCCAAGAAACCAATTCTTGGTTGCAAATGGACCTACAAGACCAAGACTCTACCCGACGGCAGGATAGACCGCTACAAAGCACGACTCGTAGCACTCGGCTATGACCAACAGCTAGGCATCAACTACACATAAACATTCATCCCGGTCGCTAAAATGACAACAATTCGTATATTGCTCACATTGGCTATACAACGGAAATGGTCCATCTTACAACTAGACGTCTCCAATGCCTTCTTGCACGGAGACTTACCTGACGACGTCTACATGCGACAACCACCCGGGTTCACCGATCCCACCAAACCCGATCTGGTATGCAAACTTCAGAAATCCTTATACGGCCTCAAACAAGCCCCCCGCCAATGGTATGAAAAACTAACTCAATTTCTTCAAACACACGGCTTCAGGTTCAGTCGCTTCGAACCCCTCGCTTCTAATCTTCAAACAAAACAATATCCAAATATTTTTCCTCATTTATGTTGACAATCTTCTTATCACAGGTAACGACGAATTCACCATCCAGCACCTTCTTATCGAGCTCAGATCAAATTTTGCGCTGAAACAACTTGGAGAAATTTCATTGTTCCTTGGCATTCAAACCATACAACAATCTGATGGCTTATTTCTCACTCAGCAACATTACGCTGAGAAGATACTAAGGGAGACCAACTTGCAAGACAGCAAACCTGCTTCCACGCCAAGCACCCTCAAAAACAAACAACCTGCACCGGACCTTCTTCCGTACTCCGATCCATCCTTCTACCGTCGCATTGCCGGATCCTTGCAGTATTTATCCATAACAAGGCCTGACATTGCCTATGCAACAAATCAACTCTGCCAACACATGCATCAACCTTCAAATGCTGACTATCAAGCGCTAAAACGCCTTCTTTGCTACATAAAAGGCACCGTCACTTATGGTCTTCCTATCCGATCCGGCGATCTCACTCTCCGAGCATTCACCGATGCTGATTGGGCCGCCGACTCGATGGATCGCAAGTCGATTTCAGGTTACTGCACCTTCTTGGGACCGACACTTGTTTCTTGGACAGTAAAGAAACAAGTAACGGTAGCCAAGTCCTCCACAGAAGCAGAATACCGAGCACTGTCGGCAGCTACCTCTGAGGTCATCTGGCTCCGAAGATTACTAGAAGAAATTGACATAACTCAAACCGGACCAACAACAATACATTGCGACAACATATCGGCAATGGCTCTCGCCAAAAACCCGATCTTACATGCAAGAACAAAACATATTGAGATCGACTATCAATTTATCCGTCATCACCTCAACTCGAACAGCATCCGTCTCACTCACATTTCATCCACGGATCAAATTGCAGATATCTTCACCAAATCATTTATCCCTGCTCGCTTTCAAGAACTTCGACGCAAATTAACCATTCAAGATCCGAATGATTAATTTGAGGGAGGCTCTAAGCGAACAGAATTACCTATTTACATTTACTGCCATTATTGTATCTATTTAAGTATTGTATTACTGTAAACTGTACTCATTCAAATTCTTAATACAATTTCTCTTCCTCTCGTTTCTCCGTCGTCTCTCCTCTCTTCTTGCATTATCTTCTTCGCCACTTTCAGATCTTACTCCGAGTCGGACGGATCTTGCGGATTAATCTGGAGGTGTCGCCCATAGCGCTCGCCGCCAACTCTCCTCCTGGGAACTGGCCGATTCTCCAGTGCCTCTTCTTGATGACGATCTTGGTACATTGGTCTCTCCCTGATGAGATTGAACTTGCGACGAATCTCCACAGTTAGCCGCTGAACGTCGGCCGCCACCTCGTCAATCTTGCGATTGACGCTTTCTTGATTTGCCCACAGCATTTCAAGAATCTGAACTTCCTCTGTCGTAGGTTCTTTGCTTATGTTCGTCATTCCTCTTCCAGAGGATAGCTTTGATACCAACTGTTGTCCTTCTATATGATCGATGGTACCTGGAAGATAACACACAAGTAACATCACGCAAAACAGGGAATTGACTAGAAGATTACCTTTGTATTATGTGTCTAATATTTCTTTGTAAAGGAAGACAACTACCTGGCTTTCTCTTCTATCCTCCTAAATGTAATTTCAGATACTTTCTAATAATATTTCCGTGAAAAAGGGAAAAAGGATGTAAAAAGTTTATGCCAATACTATTAGCAGAAAATAGTAAATAAGGTAGTGGAAGTATGAAATTTGTTAGGGAGTTGAGATGTTCCGCCGGCTCTATGGGTTATCCGGTGTTGCATCACTTAACTAATTACATATTTGATATTAATAATGTAAATTTATTAAAAAGAATTTTAAATCAGCCCATTTAACTCATTTAAAAAAGTCCAAAATTTTATTCAAATTTCTTCAATTAACTATATAAAAATATAAATTAGTATCAAATTATAAAAAGCATTAATTTTTCTTACTTTATATATAATAATAAATAAAATGATATTCCCATCAAAAATCAAACTTGTCTTTTATTTTAAAATACATTCATTTTTCCTATTTTACGGCAGACTTTTTTTTTTTTTTTATAAAATTTGGGTAGAGCTCGTATATTTTAAAAAAAAAGAAATTACAAGTAAAATAAAGTAAACCCCCAGGTCAAATTAGAAGGCCCCCAAAATTACCTGTATCAAACAACAAAAGAAACAGAATAAGAACTAAAAACAGAATAAGAACTAAAAAAGCTCCCACACAAAAAAGAAGCCAGGAGACTTCAGTCGGCTTACAGACTACGCGGCATCTGATTCTTTTCTCTCTTTCTCAATTATTAAAGGCTATCAACTCTAATCTTCATCTCTTCCAATCAATCTGATCCGTTTCTCCTACTGTTCAGTTATTCTGCTCTCTCTACCTCGATCTTAGTTGCCATGGAGGTGGCTGGATGGTTTGTTGGTCCGTTCATGAGCGAGATCATCAAAGCTTGCTCTGATTACCTGAAAGATCAAATCAGATTGCAGACAGACATGAAGGAGGAGCTTGAAAGGCTGCAAGAGAACCACCCGAAGATCAAAGCTGTCGTCTTTGCAGCTAACCAAGCACAAATTAGCGATCAGAACCAGGGTCTCAACGAATGGATCTGGCAGCTGCGAGATGCTCTTGATGAGGTAAATGATGCGCTCGATGAGTTGGAGTACATGAAACATAAAGAACAGCTCTCCAAAAACACGGAAGAAGCAAAGGTGTGTTTTATATTTATTTTTTTATTTGATAATCTATCAGAAAAGAAAGCTCGATCATCAGCTTCCTATTTGAAATTCCTACTTGAAAATTAAACAGTTGATCAAAAACAAGAAGCTGAGAAAGGTGCGTTCCATGATGAAATCCATGAAGAAGAAACTTGCCAAAATTGGCAAAAGGGATCCCAACTTGAAGCGACTGGAGAAGGCTGTGCAGAAACTTGATAAAATTTCGGCTGATGTTACTCCTTTCTTTCTTCTTTTAGAGAGCGCAAAGCAGGAACAGAAGGAGCAGGAGGTTGATTTCTACAAAACACGTCAAACAGGATCCTTGCCCACTACAAATGTTCTCTTCGGTAGAGGCGAGGCTAAGGAGTATGTTACGCAGTGGTTGAAGAAGCTATCAAATGAGCATCAGGACAGAAACATTTCTCTTCTATCTATAGTGGGTCATGGTGGTATGGGGAAGACAACTCTATTGCAACATGTTTATAAAGATGAAATTACAGAGGAATTTGATCTTAAAATGTGGGTTTGTGTTTCAAACAACTTTGATATGAAAACAGTCATTGAACATATGTTGGAATCTCTGTATAAGAAGAAGCCTGATGTGGATTCACTTGATGCACTTCAAGATATGCTTAGGATTGCTGTTGGGTCCAAGAAGTTCTTGCTTATTCTGGATGACATTTGGGTGGAGGAGGAGAACCAGGATATCAACAAATGGGAGAAGGTGTTCGCTCCTCTGGCTTATGGGAAAATTGGTAGTGGGATTTTGGTAACAACTCGAATGGACTC